>NW_027671842.1:0-80036 GCF_964165515.1 Mesoplodon bidens
TCCCTTCCATCCTCTGCCAAGTTGGCAAACTGTGCGAACCAGGAGGTTAAAGGGGCTGTCTCTCCTAGTTGGGAGATTGATAGTAAAGCAGTTGGAATGTCAAACTGGAGCACCTTGAGAGGGACTATTCGTTGAGTTTTAGAAACCTTTCGTATTCACAGTGTGTCCATTCTCTAGGTTTCCCGTACATGTTATAGCTGTAGTAATATTCCCTTCAACCTGGAGACTTGGGAGCCATGGAATGGGGGCCATGCATTATTGATTTAAAGCGACTCTAATTGCAACACCTATCTCACCAATCCTGTGAGTCCCAAGTGTCCAGCCTTATGCCACATCCAGCTGTCATTGTAGATAGGGTCATTCCAGGTTCCATCAGAGACCCTGAAGTAATTGTAAAGAATTTCCCTGTTTTTTTGTTTTGTTTTTGAATTTCCTGTTTATAGTGGGTTTGAGCTGATTCTCGCTGCCATGTTTATGCCAGTCTAGACACACTTGTTTCCCTTACGGAGATATATCATTACATAGGTTTTAAGATTCTTACTAGTCAGATATATTCCTCTGCGGGAAATATGGGGTTTTGAGTCTCTTTCAGTGAGGAAGGTGTAGGTCTTGTCTATTCCATAGTTTGATTTTGAAACGGTACCTGTGCTTATATCAAACTCTGGTTTTATGCATCACCCACCTCTCCTTCCCCCTTAAGCAGGCATAAGAGAGTTTTCTAAATGTGAGACTCTGTTCTCTTTCCTAACTCAGTTCATGTGTAGCCATGTTTACAGGATCTTCATAAGTGATATCTTATGATAAGTTTCTTTTTCTGTGTGACTTATTTCACTTAACATTATCGTACCAGAATCCACTCACTTTGCTGCTACTGGTCTTATGACATTGATTTCATGGCTGAGGGATATTCCATCGTACATAAGTACCACAATTTTTGAACCATATTATATATTTCCTGGGATATTTAACGTGTACCCAAGTTGAGGTTCTTGTAAGCAGTCCAGCCCTATATTTGGGGGTGGCTCTGTCTTATTGAGTTTCAGTTTTCCCATGGTATATTCCCTAGACTGGAAGTGCCCTTGGCTCTTTAGCTCTGTTGATTACTTATTTTAGGGAACACAATGCACTCGTCCAGTGAGGCAGTTGGCAATTTGCATCCCGACCATCAGCATAACAAGGCTCCCTGATCTCCAGGGCCTGTCTTGCCTTTCTGGTTTTTACACATTTTGTGGATGTCCCTTTGGAGCGGTGGGAAGTGATACTTATTTATAGTTCAGATTTGCATTGCCTGCTTGCTTGCTTGGCCAAAAAGGGCGTATGCGTTTTCTCCTGAATATATTCAGGAGAAAACGCATACGCCCTTTTTGGCCAAGTGCATCATTGTCGAAGTTGTGCCCCTCTTCCTGTGCTTTACAGGCGAATCCAACGCACCTCTTGAAATGTGTTTCCTGCTATTCTGCCTCGCTTTCAAGTCGGCCTCGTTCCCTTCCCTCAACAGATTTTTGGACGATAGTTGTCCTGTATTACTGTGCCAGTTTGTGAATTGCTGTGTCCGTGAGCTCCATTTTTCAACTCTTTTTTTTTGAGCTGAACGCAAGTCCAAAAATATGGTTCAGGACCTATACTGGTTTCCGGTGGGGGGCTGAGACTTTGGTAAATTCTGCTACCTGCCAGGAAATTAGAGTGACAGGTGCCCGTCCAAATGCCTAACAGCTACTATCTCATTGGTTCTCCCTCTTCCCTTCCATCCTCTGCCAAATTTGCCACCTTTGTGAACCAGGAGGTTAAAAGGGCTGTCTCTCCAAGTTGGGAGATTGATAGTAAAGCAGTTGGAATGTCAAACCGGAGCACCACGAGTGGGACTATTCTTTGAGTTTTAGAAACCTTTCGTATTCACAGTGTGTCCATTCTCTAGGTTTCGCGTACATGTTATAGCTGTAGTAATGTTCCCTTCAACCTGGAGATTTGCGACCCATGGAATGGGGGCCATGCATTATTGCTTTAAAGCGACTGCATTTGCTCACCCAATCTCACCAATCCTCTCAGTCCCAAGTGTCCAGCCTTATGCCACATCCAGCTGTCATTGTAGATAGGGTCATTCCAGGTTCCATCAGAGAACCTGAAGGAATTGTAAAGAATGTCCCTGTTTTTTTGTTTTGTTTTTGAAATTCCTGTTTATAGTGGGTTTGAGCTGATTCTCACTGCCATGTTTATGCCAGTGTAGTCACACTTGATTCCCTTATGGAGATATATCAATACATAGGTTTTATGATTCTTACTAGTCAGATATATTCCTCTGCAGGAAATATGGGGTTTTCAGTCCCTTACACTGAGGGAGGTGTAGGTCTTGTCTATTGCATAGTTGGTTTTTGGAACGGTACCTGTTCTTATATCAAACTCTGGTTTTATGCATCACCCAACCTCTCCTTCCTCCTTAAGCAGGCATAGGAGAGTTTTGTAAATGTGAGACTCTTTTCTCTTTCCTAACTCAGTTCATGTGTAGCCATGTTTACAGGATCTTCATAAGTGATATCTTATGATAAGTTTCTTTTTTTTGTGGCTTATTTCACTTAGAATCATCGTACCTGAATCCACTCACTTTGCTGCTACTGTTCTTATGACATTCATTTCATGTCTAAAGGATATTCCATCGTACGTAAGTACCACAATTTTTGAACCATTATTATATTTCCTGGGATATTTAAGGTGTACCCAAGTTGAGGTTCTTGTAAGCAGTGCAGCCCTAAATTTGGGGGTAGCTCTGTCTTATTGATTTTCAGTTTTCCCAATGTATATTTCTTAGACTGGAAGCGCCCTTTCCTCTGTAGCCCTGTTGTTTACTTGTTTTAGGGAACACAATGCACTCCTCCAGAGAGGCAGTTGGCAATTTATATCCCGCCCATCAGCATAACAGGGCTCCCTGTTCTCCAGTGCCTCTCTTGCCTTTCTGGTTTTTACACATTTTGTGGATCTCCCTTTTGACCTGTGGGAAGTGATACTTCTTTTTAGTGCAGATTGGCGTTGCCCTCTTGCTTGGTTGGTCAAAAAGGGCGTATGGATTTTAACCTGAATATATTTAGGAAAAAACGCATATGCTCTTTTTGGCCAAGGGCACCATTGTCGATGTTGTGCCCCACTTCCAGGGCTTTACAGGTGATTCCAAATTACCTCTTGAAATCTGTTTCCTGCTATTCTGAATCGCTTTAAACTCCGCCTCGTTGCCTTCCCTCAACAGATTTTTGTACAATAGTTGTCCTTTATTACTCTGACAATTTTTGAATTGCTGTGCCCCTGAGCTCCATTTTTCAACTCGTTTTTTGTGAGCTCCACGCAAGTCCAAAATTTTGGTTCAGAAACTATACTGGTTCTCGGTGGGTGGCTGAGACTTTGGTTAATTCTTCTTCATGCCGGGAAATTAGAGTGGCGTGTGCCCGCCCAAATGCCTAACAGCTACTCTCTAATTGGATCTCCCTCTTCCCTTTCATCCTCTGCCAAATTGGCAACCTGTGCGAACAAGGAGGGTAAAGGGGCTCTCTCTCGAAGTTGGGAGATTGATAGTAAGGCAGTTGGAATGTCAAACTGGAGCACCAGGAAAGGGACTATTCGTTGAGTTTTAGAAACCTTTCGTATTCACAGTGTGTCCATCCTTTATGTTTCCCATACATTTTAAAGCTGTACTAATATTCCCTTCAACCTGGAGAGTTGGGACCCATGGAATGGGTGCCATGCATTATTGCTTTAAAGAGTCTGCATTTGCTGACCCAATCTCACCAATCCTATCAGTCCCAAGTGTCCAGCCTTATGCCACATCCAGCTGTCATTGTAGATAGGGTCATTCCAGGTTTCATCAGAGACCCTGAAGGAATTGTAAATAATTTCTCTGTTTTTTGTTTTGTTTTTGAAATTCCTTTTTATAGTGGGTTTGAGCTGATCCTTGCTGCCATGTTTTTGCCAGTCTAGACACACTTGATTCCCTTACACAGACATATCTATACATAGGATTTAAGATTCTTACTACTCCAATATATTCCTCTGTGTGAAATATGGGGTTTTGAGTCCCTTTCCCTGAGGAAGGTGTAGGTCTTGTCTATTCCATAGTTGGTTTTTGGAATGGTACCTGTGCTTATATCAAACTCTGGTTTTATGCATCACCCCACTTCTCCTTCCCCCTTAAGCAGGGATAAGAGTGTTTTCTAAATGTGAGACTCTGTTCTCTTTCCTAACTCAGTTCAAGGGTAGCCATGTTTACAGGATCTTCATAAGTGATATCTTATGATAAGTTTCTTTTTCTGTGTGACTTATTTCACTTAGAATCATCGTACCTGAATCCACTCATTTTGATGCTACAGGTCTTATGACATTCATTTCATGGCTGAGGGATATTCCATCGTACGTAAGTACCACTATTTTTTGAACAATTTTTATATTTCCTGGGATATTTAACCTGTACGCAAGTTGAGGTTCTTGTAAGCAGTGTAGCCCTGACTTTGGTGGTGGCTCTGTCTTGTTGATTTTCAGTTTTCCCAAAGTATATTCCCTAGACTGGAAGTGTCTTTGGCTCTGTAGCTCTGTTGTTTACTTGTTTTAGGGAACACAATGCACGCCTCCAGTGAGGCGGTTGGCAATTTACATCCCGCCCATCAGCATAACAAGGCTTCCTGTTCTCCAGGGCCTGTCTTGCCTTTCTGATTTTTACACATTTTGTGGATGTCCCTTTTGACCGGTGGGAAGTCATACATCTTTGTTGTGTAGATTTGTGTTGCCCGCATGCTTGCTTGGCCAAAAAGGGCGTATGCGTTTTCTCCTGAATGTATTCAGGCGAAAACACATATGCCCTTTTTGGCCACTTGCATCATTGTCGAAGTTCTTCCCCTCTTCCTGTGCTTTAAATACGATTCCAAGGTACCTCTAGAAATCTCTTTCCTGCTATTCTGCCTCGCATTAGAGTCCGCCTCGCTGCCTTCTCTCAACAGATTTTTGGACGATAGTTGTCCTTTATTACTCTGCCGGTTTGTGAATGGCTGTGCCCCTGAGCTCCATTTTTCAACTCGTTTTTCTGTGAGCTGAACGCAAGTCCAAAATTTTGGTTCAGGACCTAAACTGGTTCCCGGTGGGTGGCTCAGACTTTGGTTAATTTTTCTTCCTGCCGGAAAATTAGAGTGACATGTGCCCGTCCAAATGCCTAACAGCTACTCTCTCATTGGTTCTCCCTCTTCCCTTCCATCCTCTGCCAAATTGGCAACCTGTGCGAACCAGGAGGTTGAAAGGCGCTGTCTCTGCAAGTTGGGAGATTGATAGTAGAGCAGTTGGAAAGACAAAATGGAGCACCAGGAGAGGGACTATACGTTGAGTTTAAGAAAACTGTCGTATTCACAGTGTGTCCATTCTCTTGGTTTCCCGTACATGTTATAGCTGTAGTAATATTCCCTTCAACCAGGAGAGTTGGGACCCATGGAATGGGTGCCATGTGTTATGGCTTTAAAGGGTCTGCATTTGCTCACCCAACCTCACCTATCCTCTCAGTCCCAAGTGTCCAGCCTTATGCCACATCCAGCTGTCATTGTAGACAGGGTCATTCCTGGTTTCATCAGAGACCCTGAAGGAATTGTAAAGGATTTCCCTGTTTTTCTGTTTTGTTTTTGACATTTCTTTTTATAGTGGGTTTAAGCTGATTCTCGCTGCCATGTTTATGCCAGTCTAGACACACTTGATTCCCTTACGGAGACATATCAATACATAGGTTTTAAGATTCTTACTAGTCAGATATATTCCTCTGCAGGAAATATGGGGTTTTGCGTCCGTTTCACTGAGGAAGGTGTAGGTCTTGTCTATTCCATAGTTGGTTTTTGGAATGGTACATGTGCTTATATCAAACTCTGGTTTTATGCATCACCCCACCTCTGTTTCCCCCTTAAGCAGGCATAAGAGTGTTTTCTAAATGTGAGACACTGTTCTCTTCCCTAACTCATTTAAAATGTTGCCATGTTTACAGAATCTTCATAAGTGATATCTTATGATAAGTTTCTTTTACTGTGTGACTTATTTCACTTAGAATCATCGTACCTGGATCCACTCATTTTGCTGCTACTGGTCTTATGACATTCAGTTCATGGCTGAGGGATATTCCATCCTATGTAAGTACCACAAATTTTTGAACCATTTTTATAGTTCCTGGGATATTTAAGGTGTAATCAAGTTGAGGTTGTTGTAAGCAGGGCAGCAATAAATTTGTTGGTGGCTCTTTGTTATTGATTTTCCGTTTTCCCAATGTATATTCCCTAGCCTGGAAGTGCCCTTGGCTCTGAAGCTCTGTTGTTTACTTCTTTTAGGGAACACAGTGCACTCCTCCAGTGAGGCAGTTGGCAATTTCCATCCCGCCCATCAGCATAACAAGGCTCCCTCTTCTCCAGGGCCTGTCTTGCCTTTCTGGATTTTACACATTTTGTGGATGTCCCTTTTGACTAGTGGGAAGAGATACTTCTTTGTAGTGCAGATTTGCATTGCCTGCTTGCTTGCTTGGCCAAAAAGGGCGTATGCGTTTTCTCCTGAATATATTCAGGAGAAAATGCATACGCCCTTTTTGGCCAATTGCATCATTGTCGAAGTTGTGCTACTCTTCATGTGCTTTACAGGCAACTCCTGTGTACCTCTGGAAATCTATTTCCTGCTATTCTGCCTCGCTTTCAAGCCCGCCTCGTTGCCTTAACTTAACAGAGTTTTGGATTATATTTGTCCTTTAATACTGTGCCAGATTGTGAATTTCCTTGCCCCTGAGCTCCAAGTTTTAACGCGTTTTTTGTGAGCTGAACGCAAGTCCAAAATTTTTATTCAGGACCTATACTGGTTCCCGGTGGGTGGCTGAGATTTTGGTTAATTATTCTTCCTTCCGGGAAATTAGAGTGATATGTGCCCATTCAAATGCCTAACAGCTACTCTCTCATTGGTTCTCCCTCTTCTCTTCCATCCTCTGCCAAATTGGCCACCTGTGGGAACCAGAAGGTTAAAGGGCCTCTGTCTCCATGTTGGGAGATTGATAGTAAAGCAGTTGCAAAGTCAAACCACAGCACCAGGAGAGGGACTAATCATTCAGTTTAGAAACCATTCGTATTCACAGTGTGTCCATTCTGTAGGTTTCCTGTACATGTTATAGCTGTAGTAGTATTCCCTCTAACCTGGAGAGTTGGGACCCTTGGAATGGGTGGCATGCATTATTGCTTTAAAGGGTCTGCATTTGCTCACCCAATCTCACCAATCCTCTCAGTCCCAAGTGTCCAACCTTATGCCATATCCAACTGTCATTTTAGATATGGTCATTCCAGGTTTCTTCAGAGACCCTAAAGGAATTGTAAATAATTTCCCTGTTTCTTGTTTTGTTTTTGAAATTCCTTTTTAGACTGGGTTTGGGCTGATTCTTGCTGCCATGGTTATCCCAGTCTAGACACACTTAAGTCCCTTACCCAGACATATCAGTACATATGTTTTAAGACCCTTACTAGTCAGATATATTCCTCTGCGGGAAATATGGGGTTTTGAGTCCCTTTCACTGAGGAACGTGTAGGTCTTGTCTATTCCATAGTTGGTTTTTGGAGCGGTACATGTGCTTATATCAAACTCTGGTTTTATGCAACACAGCACCTCTCCTTCCCCCTTAAGCAGGCATAAGAGTGTTTTCTAAATGTGAGACTCTGTTCTCTTTCCTAACTCAGTTCATGTGTAGCCATGTTTACAGGATCTTCATAAGTGATATCTTATGATAAGTTTCTTTTTCTGTGTGACTTATTTCACTTAGAATCATCATACCTGAATCCACCCATTTTCCTGCTACTGGTCTTATGACATTGATTTCATGGCTGAGGGATATTCCATAGTACGTAAGTACCACAATTATTGAACCATTTTTATATTTCCTGGGATATTTAAGGTGTATCCAAGTTGAGGTTCTTGTAAGCATTGCAGCCCTAAATTTGGGGGTGGCTCTGTCTTATTGATTTTCAGTTTTCCCAAGGTATATTCCTTAGACAGGAAGTGACCTTGGCTCTGTAGATCTGATGTTTACTCGTTTTAGGGAACACAATGCACTCCTCCAGTGAGGCAGTTGGCAATTTAAATCAAGCCCATCAGCATAACAATGCTCCCTGTTCTCCAGGTCCTGTCTTGCATTTCTGGTTTTTACACATTTTGTGGATGTCCCTTTTGACCAGTGGGAAGTTAAACTTCTTTATAGTTCAGATTTGCATTGCCCACTTGCTTGCTGGGCCAAAAAGGGCGTAGGCGTTTTCTCCTGAATATATTCAGGAGAAAACGCCTACGCCCTTTTTGGCCAAGTGCATCATTGGCGAAGTTGTGCCCCTCTTCATGTGCTTTACAGGCCAATCCAACGCACCTCTTGAAATGTGTTTCTTGCTATTCTGCCTCTCTTTCAATTCGGCCTCGTTGCCTTCCCTCAACAGATTTTTGGACGATAGTTGTCCTGTATTACTCTGCCAGTTTGTGAATTGCTGTGCCCCTGAGCTCCATTTTTCAACTCGTTTTTTGTGAGCTGAACGCAAGTCCAAAAATTTGGTTCAGGACCTATACTGTTTCCCGGTGGCAGGCCTAGACTTTGGTTAATTCTTCTTCCTGCCGGGAAATTAGAGAGACATGTGCCCGTCCAAATGCCTAACAGCTACTCTCTCATTGGTTCTCCCTCGTCCCTTCCATCCTCTGCCAAATTGGCAACCTGTGCGAACCAGTAGGTTAAAGGGCTGGCTCTCCAAGTTGGGAGATTGATAGTAAAGCAGATGGAAGGTCAAACTGGAACACCACGAGAGGGACTATTCGTTGAGTTTTAGAAACCTTTCATATGCACACTGTGTCCATTCTCTAGGTTTCCCGTACATGGTATAGATGTAGTAATATTCCCTTCAACCAGGAGTGTTGGGACCCATGGAATGGCGGCCATGCATTATTGCTTTAAACCGACTGCAGTTGCTCACCCAATCTAACCAATCCTCTTAGTCACAAGTGTCCAGCCTTATGCCACATCCAGCTGTCATTGTAGATAGGGTCATTCCTGGTTCCATCAGAGACCCTGAAGGAATTGTAAAGAATTTCCCTGTTTTTGGTTTTGTTTTTGAAATTCCTGTTTATAGTTGGTTTGAGCGGATTCTCGCTGTCATGCTTATGCCAGTCTAGACACACTTGATTGCCTTACGCAGACATATCAATACATAGGTTTTAAGATGGTTACTAGTCAGATATATTCCCCTGCGGGAAATATGGGTTTTTGAGTCCCTTTAACTGAGGAAGGTGTAGGTCTTGTCTATTCCATAGTTGGTTTTTGCAACGGTACCTGTGCTTATATCAAACTCTGGTTTTATTCATCACCCCACCTCTCCTTCCCACTTAAGCAAAATAAGAATGTTTTCTAAATGTGAGACTCTGTTCTCTTTCCTAACTCTGTCCATGTGTAGCCATGTTTACAGCATCTTCATAAGTGATATCTTATGATAAGTTTTTTTTTTTTTTTCTGTGTGACTTATTTCACTTAGATTCATCGTACCTGAACCCACTCATTTTGCTGCTACTGGTCTTAGGACATTGATTTCACGGCTGAAGGATATTCCATCGTACATAATTACCACAATATTTGAACCTTTTTTAACGTTCCTGTGATATTTAAGGTGTACCCAAGTTTAGGTTCTTGTAAGCAGTGCAGCCCTACATTTGGGGGTGGCTCTGTCTTATTGATTTTCAGTTTTCTCAAGGTATATTCCCTAGACTGGAAGTTCCCTTGGCTCTGTAGCTCTTTTGTTTACAGGTTTTAGGGAATGCAATGCACTATTCCAGTGATGCCGTTGGCAATTTACATCCCGCCCATCTGCATAACAAGGCTCCCTGTTCTCCAGGGCCAATCTTGCCTTTCTGGTTATTACACATTTTGTTCATGTCCCTCTTGATGGGTGGGAAGAGATATTTCTTTGTAGTGCAGATTTACATTGCCCGCTTCCTTGCTTGGCCAAAAGTGCGTATGCTTTCTGTGCTGAATATATTCAGGAGAAAATGCATACGCCCTTTTTGGCCAAGTGCATCATTGTCGAAGTTGTGCCCCTCTTCCTGTGCTTTACAGGCAACTCCTGCGTATCTCTTGAAATCTGTGTCCTGCTCTTCTGCCTCTACTTTCAAGTCCAACACGATGCATTCCCTCAACAGATTTTTGGACGATAGTTTTCCTTTATTACTCTGTCTGTTTGTGAATTGCTGTGCCCTTGAGCTCCATTTTTCAACTCGTTATTTGTGAGCTGAACGCAAGTCCAAAATTTTGGTTAAGGACCTCTACTGATCCCCGGTGGGTGGCTGAGACTTTGGTTAATTCTTCTTCCTGCCGGGAAATTAGAGAGACATGTGCCCGTCCAAATGCCTAACAGCTACTCTTTCACTGGTTCTCCCTCTTCCCTTCCATCCTCTGCCAAGTTGGCAACCTGTGCGAACCAGGAGGTTAAAGGGGCTGTCTCTCCAAGTTGGGAGATTGATAGTAAAGCAGTTGGAATGTCAAACTGGAGCACCTCGAGAGGGACTATTCGTTGAGTTTTAGAAACCTTTCGTATTCACAGTGTGTCCATTCTCTAGGTTTCCCGTACATGTTATAGTTGTGGTAATATTCCCTTCAACCTGGAGACTTGGGACCCATGGAATGGCGGCCATGCATTATTGCTTTAAAGCCACTGTATTTGCTCCCGCTATCTCACCAATCCTCTGAGTCCCAAGTGTCCAGCCTTATGCCACATCCAGCTGTCATTGTAGATAGGGTCATTCCAGGCTCCATCAGAGACCCTGAAGGAATTGTAAAGAATTTCCCTGTTTTTTTGTTTTGTTTTTGAAATTCCTGTTTATAGGGTGTTTGAGCTGATTCTCGCTGCCATGTTTATGCCAGTCTAGACACACTTGATTCCCTTACAGAGATATATCATTACATAAGTTTTAAGATTCTTACTAGTCAGATATATTCCTCTGCGGGAAATATGGGGTTTTGAGTCCCTTTCACTGAGGAAGGTGTAGGTCTTGTCTTTTCCATAGTTGGTTTTTGGAACGGTACCTGTGCTTATATCAAACTCTGGTTTTATGCATCACAGCACCTCTCCTTCCCCGTTAAGCAGGCATAAGAGAGTTTTCTAAATGTGAGACTCTGTTTTCTTTCCTAACTCAGTTCATGTGTAGCCATGTTTACAGGATCTTCATAAGTGATATCTTATGATAAGTTTCTTTTTCTGTGTGACTTATTTCACTTAGAATCATCGTACCTGAATCCACTCACTTTGCTGCTACTGGTCTTATGACTTTGATTTCATGGCTGAGGGATATTCCATCGTATGTAAGTCCCACAATTTTTGAACCATTTTTATATTTCCTGGGATATTTAAGGTGTACCAAATTTGAGGTTCTTGTAAGCAGTGCAGCCATAAATTTGAGGGTGGCTCTCTCTTATTGATTTTCAGTTTTCCCAAGGTATATTCCCTAGACTGGAAGTGCCCTTGGCTCTGTAGCTCTGATGTTTACTTGTTTTACGGAACACAATGCACACCTCCAGTGAGGCAGATGGCAATTTATATCCCGCCCATCAACATAAAAAGGCTCCCTGTTCTCCAGGGCCTGTCTTGCATTTCTGGTATTTACACATATTGCTGATGTCCCTTTTGACCGGTTGGAAGTGATACTTCTTTGTAGTGCAGATTTGCATTGCCCGCTTGCTTGCTTGGCCAAAAAGGGCCTATGCGTTTTCTCCTGAATATATTCAGGAGAAAATGCATACGCCCTTTTCGGCCAAGTGCATCATTGTTGAAGTTGTGCCCCTCTTCCTGTGCTTTACAGGGGATTCCAACATACATCTTGAAATCTGTTTCCTGCTATTCTGCCTCGCTTTCCAGTCCTCCTCGTTGCCTTCCGTCTACAGATTTTTGGACGATAGTTGTCCTTTTTTACTCTGTCAGTTTGTGAATTGCTGTGCCCCTGAGCTCCATTTTTCAACTCGTTTTTAGTGAGCAGAACGGAAGTCCAAAATTTTTGTTGAGGACCTATACTGGTTCCCAGTGGGTGGCTGAGACTTTGGGTAATTCTTCTTCCTGCTGGGAAATTATAGAGACATGTGCCCGTCCAAATGGCTAACAGCTACTCTCTCACTGGTTCTCCCTCTTCCCTTCCATCCTCTGCCAAGTTGGCAACCTGTGCGAACCAGGAGGTTAAAGGGGCTGTCTCTCCTATTTGGGAGATTGATAGTAAAGCAGTTGGAATGTCAAACTGGAGCACCTTGAGAGGGACTATTCGTTGAGTTTTAGAAACCTTTCGTATTCACAGTGTGTCCATTCTCTAGGTTTCCCGTACATGTTATAGCTGTAGTAATATTCCCTTCAACCTGGAGACTTGGGAGCCATGGAATGGGGGCCATGCATTATTGATTTAAAGCGACTCTAATTGCAACACCTATCTCACCAATCCTGTGAGTCCCAAGTGTCCAGCCTTATGCCACATCCAGCTGTCATTGTAGATAGGGTCATTCCAGGTTCCATCAGAGACCCTGAAGTAATTGTAAAGAATTTCCCTGTTTTTTTGTTTTGTTTTTGAATTTCCTGTTTATAGTGGGTTTGAGCTGATTCTCGCTGCCATGTTTATGCCAGTCTAGACACACTTGTTTCCCTTACGGAGATATATCATTACATAGGTTTTAAGATTCTTACTAGTCAGATATATTCCTCTGCGGGAAATATGGGGTTTTGAGTCTCTTTCAGTGAGGAAGGTGTAGGTCTTGTCTATTCCATAGTTTGATTTTGAAACGGTACCTGTGCTTATATCAAACTCTGGTTTTATGCATCACCCACCTCTCCTTCCCCCTTAAGCAGGCATAAGAGAGTTTTCTAAATGTGAGACTCTGTTCTCTTTCCTAACTCAGTTCATGTGTAGCCATGTTTACAGGATCTTCATAAGTGATATCTTATGATAAGTTTCTTTTTCTGTGTGACTTATTTCACTTAACATTATCGTACCAGAATCCACTCACTTTGCTGCTACTGGTCTTATGACATTGATTTCATGGCTGAGGGATATTCCATCGTACATAAGTACCACAATTTTTGAACCATATTATATATTTCCTGGGATATTTAACGTGTACCCAAGTTGAGGTTCTTGTAAGCAGTCCAGCCCTATATTTGGGGGTGGCTCTGTCTTATTGAGTTTCAGTTTTCCCATGGTATATTCCCTAGACTGGAAGTGCCCTTGGCTCTTTAGCTCTGTTGATTACTTATTTTAGGGAACACAATGCACTCGTCCAGTGAGGCAGTTGGCAATTTGCATCCCGACCATCAGCATAACAAGGCTCCCTGATCTCCAGGGCCTGTCTTGCCTTTCTGGTTTTTACACATTTTGTGGATGTCCCTTTGGAGCGGTGGGAAGTGATACTTATTTATAGTTCAGATTTGCATTGCCTGCTTGCTTGCTTGGCCAAAAAGGGCGTATGCGTTTTCTCCTGAATATATTCAGGAGAAAACGCATACGCCCTTTTTGGCCAAGTGCATCATTGTCGAAGTTGTGCCCCTCTTCCTGTGCTTTACAGGCGAATCCAACGCACCTCTTGAAATGTGTTTCCTGCTATTCTGCCTCGCTTTCAAGTCGGCCTCGTTCCCTTCCCTCAACAGATTTTTGGACGATAGTTGTCCTGTATTACTGTGCCAGTTTGTGAATTGCTGTGTCCGTGAGCTCCATTTTTCAACTCTTTTTTTTTGAGCTGAACGCAAGTCCAAAAATATGGTTCAGGACCTATACTGGTTTCCGGTGGGGGGCTGAGACTTTGGTAAATTCTGCTACCTGCCAGGAAATTAGAGTGACAGGTGCCCGTCCAAATGCCTAACAGCTACTATCTCATTGGTTCTCCCTCTTCCCTTCCATCCTCTGCCAAATTTGCCACCTTTGTGAACCAGGAGGTTAAAAGGGCTGTCTCTCCAAGTTGGGAGATTGATAGTAAAGCAGTTGGAATGTCAAACCGGAGCACCACGAGTGGGACTATTCTTTGAGTTTTAGAAACCTTTCGTATTCACAGTGTGTCCATTCTCTAGGTTTCGCGTACATGTTATAGCTGTAGTAATGTTCCCTTCAACCTGGAGATTTGCGACCCATGGAATGGGGGCCATGCATTATTGCTTTAAAGCGACTGCATTTGCTCACCCAATCTCACCAATCCTCTCAGTCCCAAGTGTCCAGCCTTATGCCACATCCAGCTGTCATTGTAGATAGGGTCATTCCAGGTTCCATCAGAGAACCTGAAGGAATTGTAAAGAATGTCCCTGTTTTTTTGTTTTGTTTTTGAAATTCCTGTTTATAGTGGGTTTGAGCTGATTCTCACTGCCATGTTTATGCCAGTGTAGTCACACTTGATTCCCTTATGGAGATATATCAATACATAGGTTTTATGATTCTTACTAGTCAGATATATTCCTCTGCAGGAAATATGGGGTTTTCAGTCCCTTACACTGAGGGAGGTGTAGGTCTTGTCTATTGCATAGTTGGTTTTTGGAACGGTACCTGTTCTTATATCAAACTCTGGTTTTATGCATCACCCAACCTCTCCTTCCTCCTTAAGCAGGCATAGGAGAGTTTTGTAAATGTGAGACTCTTTTCTCTTTCCTAACTCAGTTCATGTGTAGCCATGTTTACAGGATCTTCATAAGTGATATCTTATGATAAGTTTCTTTTTTTTGTGGCTTATTTCACTTAGAATCATCGTACCTGAATCCACTCACTTTGCTGCTACTGTTCTTATGACATTCATTTCATGTCTAAAGGATATTCCATCGTACGTAAGTACCACAATTTTTGAACCATTATTATATTTCCTGGGATATTTAAGGTGTACCCAAGTTGAGGTTCTTGTAAGCAGTGCAGCCCTAAATTTGGGGGTAGCTCTGTCTTATTGATTTTCAGTTTTCCCAATGTATATTTCTTAGACTGGAAGCGCCCTTTCCTCTGTAGCCCTGTTGTTTACTTGTTTTAGGGAACACAATGCACTCCTCCAGAGAGGCAGTTGGCAATTTATATCCCGCCCATCAGCATAACAGGGCTCCCTGTTCTCCAGTGCCTCTCTTGCCTTTCTGGTTTTTACACATTTTGTGGATCTCCCTTTTGACCTGTGGGAAGTGATACTTCTTTTTAGTGCAGATTGGCGTTGCCCTCTTGCTTGGTTGGTCAAAAAGGGCGTATGGATTTTAACCTGAATATATTTAGGAAAAAACGCATATGCTCTTTTTGGCCAAGGGCACCATTGTCGATGTTGTGCCCCACTTCCAGGGCTTTACAGGTGATTCCAAATTACCTCTTGAAATCTGTTTCCTGCTATTCTGAATCGCTTTAAACTCCGCCTCGTTGCCTTCCCTCAACAGATTTTTGTACAATAGTTGTCCTTTATTACTCTGACAATTTTTGAATTGCTGTGCCCCTGAGCTCCATTTTTCAACTCGTTTTTTGTGAGCTCCACGCAAGTCCAAAATTTTGGTTCAGAAACTATACTGGTTCTCGGTGGGTGGCTGAGACTTTGGTTAATTCTTCTTCATGCCGGGAAATTAGAGTGGCGTGTGCCCGCCCAAATGCCTAACAGCTACTCTCTAATTGGATCTCCCTCTTCCCTTTCATCCTCTGCCAAATTGGCAACCTGTGCGAACAAGGAGGGTAAAGGGGCTCTCTCTCGAAGTTGGGAGATTGATAGTAAGGCAGTTGGAATGTCAAACTGGAGCACCAGGAAAGGGACTATTCGTTGAGTTTTAGAAACCTTTCGTATTCACAGTGTGTCCATCCTTTATGTTTCCCATACATTTTAAAGCTGTACTAATATTCCCTTCAACCTGGAGAGTTGGGACCCATGGAATGGGTGCCATGCATTATTGCTTTAAAGAGTCTGCATTTGCTGACCCAATCTCACCAATCCTATCAGTCCCAAGTGTCCAGCCTTATGCCACATCCAGCTGTCATTGTAGATAGGGTCATTCCAGGTTTCATCAGAGACCCTGAAGGAATTGTAAATAATTTCTCTGTTTTTTGTTTTGTTTTTGAAATTCCTTTTTATAGTGGGTTTGAGCTGATCCTTGCTGCCATGTTTTTGCCAGTCTAGACACACTTGATTCCCTTACACAGACATATCTATACATAGGATTTAAGATTCTTACTACTCCAATATATTCCTCTGTGTGAAATATGGGGTTTTGAGTCCCTTTCCCTGAGGAAGGTGTAGGTCTTGTCTATTCCATAGTTGGTTTTTGGAATGGTACCTGTGCTTATATCAAACTCTGGTTTTATGCATCACCCCACTTCTCCTTCCCCCTTAAGCAGGGATAAGAGTGTTTTCTAAATGTGAGACTCTGTTCTCTTTCCTAACTCAGTTCAAGGGTAGCCATGTTTACAGGATCTTCATAAGTGATATCTTATGATAAGTTTCTTTTTCTGTGTGACTTATTTCACTTAGAATCATCGTACCTGAATCCACTCATTTTGATGCTACAGGTCTTATGACATTCATTTCATGGCTGAGGGATATTCCATCGTACGTAAGTACCACTATTTTTTGAACAATTTTTATATTTCCTGGGATATTTAACCTGTACGCAAGTTGAGGTTCTTGTAAGCAGTGTAGCCCTGACTTTGGTGGTGGCTCTGTCTTGTTGATTTTCAGTTTTCCCAAAGTATATTCCCTAGACTGGAAGTGTCTTTGGCTCTGTAGCTCTGTTGTTTACTTGTTTTAGGGAACACAATGCACGCCTCCAGTGAGGCGGTTGGCAATTTACATCCCGCCCATCAGCATAACAAGGCTTCCTGTTCTCCAGGGCCTGTCTTGCCTTTCTGATTTTTACACATTTTGTGGATGTCCCTTTTGACCGGTGGGAAGTCATACATCTTTGTTGTGTAGATTTGTGTTGCCCGCATGCTTGCTTGGCCAAAAAGGGCGTATGCGTTTTCTCCTGAATGTATTCAGGCGAAAACACATATGCCCTTTTTGGCCACTTGCATCATTGTCGAAGTTCTTCCCCTCTTCCTGTGCTTTAAATACGATTCCAAGGTACCTCTAGAAATCTCTTTCCTGCTATTCTGCCTCGCATTAGAGTCCGCCTCGCTGCCTTCTCTCAACAGATTTTTGGACGATAGTTGTCCTTTATTACTCTGCCGGTTTGTGAATGGCTGTGCCCCTGAGCTCCATTTTTCAACTCGTTTTTCTGTGAGCTGAACGCAAGTCCAAAATTTTGGTTCAGGACCTAAACTGGTTCCCGGTGGGTGGCTCAGACTTTGGTTAATTTTTCTTCCTGCCGGAAAATTAGAGTGACATGTGCCCGTCCAAATGCCTAACAGCTACTCTCTCATTGGTTCTCCCTCTTCCCTTCCATCCTCTGCCAAATTGGCAACCTGTGCGAACCAGGAGGTTGAAAGGCGCTGTCTCTGCAAGTTGGGAGATTGATAGTAGAGCAGTTGGAAAGACAAAATGGAGCACCAGGAGAGGGACTATACGTTGAGTTTAAGAAAACTGTCGTATTCACAGTGTGTCCATTCTCTTGGTTTCCCGTACATGTTATAGCTGTAGTAATATTCCCTTCAACCAGGAGAGTTGGGACCCATGGAATGGGTGCCATGTGTTATGGCTTTAAAGGGTCTGCATTTGCTCACCCAACCTCACCTATCCTCTCAGTCCCAAGTGTCCAGCCTTATGCCACATCCAGCTGTCATTGTAGACAGGGTCATTCCTGGTTTCATCAGAGACCCTGAAGGAATTGTAAAGGATTTCCCTGTTTTTCTGTTTTGTTTTTGACATTTCTTTTTATAGTGGGTTTAAGCTGATTCTCGCTGCCATGTTTATGCCAGTCTAGACACACTTGATTCCCTTACGGAGACATATCAATACATAGGTTTTAAGATTCTTACTAGTCAGATATATTCCTCTGCAGGAAATATGGGGTTTTGCGTCCGTTTCACTGAGGAAGGTGTAGGTCTTGTCTATTCCATAGTTGGTTTTTGGAATGGTACATGTGCTTATATCAAACTCTGGTTTTATGCATCACCCCACCTCTGTTTCCCCCTTAAGCAGGCATAAGAGTGTTTTCTAAATGTGAGACACTGTTCTCTTCCCTAACTCATTTAAAATGTTGCCATGTTTACAGAATCTTCATAAGTTATATCTTATGATAAGTTTCTTTTACTGTGTGACTTATTTCACTTAGAATCATCGTACCTGGATCCACTCATTTTGCTGCTACTGGTCTTATGACATTCAGTTCATGGCTGAGGGATATTCCATCCTATGTAAGTACCACAAATTTTTGAACCATTTTTATAGTTCCTGGGATATTTAAGGTGTAATCAAGTTGAGGTTGTTGTAAGCAGGGCAGCAATAAATTTGTTGGTGGCTCTTTGTTATTGATTTTCCGTTTTCCCAATGTATATTCCCTAGCCTGGAAGTGCCCTTGGCTCTGAAGCTCTGTTGTTTACTTCTTTTAGGGAACACAGTGCACTCCTCCAGTGAGGCAGTTGGCAATTTCCATCCCGCCCATCAGCATAACAAGGCTCCCTCTTCTCCAGGGCCTGTCTTGCCTTTCTGGATTTTACACATTTTGTGGATGTCCCTTTTGACTAGTGGGAAGAGATACTTCTTTGTAGTGCAGATTTGCATTGCCTGCTTGCTTGCTTGGCCAAAAAGGGCGTATGCGTTTTCTCCTGAATATATTCAGGAGAAAATGCATACGCCCTTTTTGGCCAATTGCATCATTGTCGAAGTTGTGCTACTCTTCATGTGCTTTACAGGCAACTCCTGTGTACCTCTGGAAATCTATTTCCTGCTATTCTGCCTCGCTTTCAAGCCCGCCTCGTTGCCTTAACTTAACAGAGTTTTGGATTATATTTGTCCTTTAATACTGTGCCAGATTGTGAATTTCCTTGCCCCTGAGCTCCAAGTTTTAACGCGTTTTTTGTGAGCTGAACGCAAGTCCAAAATTTTTATTCAGGACCTATACTGGTTCCCGGTGGGTGGCTGAGATTTTGGTTAATTATTCTTCCTTCCGGGAAATTAGAGTGATATGTGCCCATTCAAATGCCTAACAGCTACTCTCTCATTGGTTCTCCCTCTTCTCTTCCATCCTCTGCCAAATTGGCCACCTGTGGGAACCAGAAGGTTAAAGGGCCTCTGTCTCCATGTTGGGAGATTGATAGTAAAGCAGTTGCAAAGTCAAACCACAGCACCAGGAGAGGGACTAATCATTCAGTTTAGAAACCATTCGTATTCACAGTGTGTCCATTCTGTAGGTTTCCTGTACATGTTATAGCTGTAGTAGTATTCCCTCTAACCTGGAGAGTTGGGACCCTTGGAATGGGTGGCATGCATTATTGCTTTAAAGGGTCTGCATTTGCTCACCCAATCTCACCAATCCTCTCAGTCCCAAGTGTCCAACCTTATGCCATATCCAACTGTCATTTTAGATATGGTCATTCCAGGTTTCTTCAGAGACCCTAAAGGAATTGTAAATAATTTCCCTGTTTCTTGTTTTGTTTTTGAAATTCCTTTTTAGACTGGGTTTGGGCTGATTCTTGCTGCCATGGTTATCCCAGTCTAGACACACTTAAGTCCCTTACCCAGACATATCAGTACATATGTTTTAAGACCCTTACTAGTCAGATATATTCCTCTGCGGGAAATATGGGGTTTTGAGTCCCTTTCACTGAGGAACGTGTAGGTCTTGTCTATTCCATAGTTGGTTTTTGGAGCGGTACATGTGCTTATATCAAACTCTGGTTTTATGCAACACAGCACCTCTCCTTCCCCCTTAAGCAGGCATAAGAGTGTTTTCTAAATGTGAGACTCTGTTCTCTTTCCTAACTCAGTTCATGTGTAGCCATGTTTACAGGATCTTCATAAGTGATATCTTATGATAAGTTTCTTTTTCTGTGTGACTTATTTCACTTAGAATCATCATACCTGAATCCACCCATTTTCCTGCTACTGGTCTTATGACATTGATTTCATGGCTGAGGGATATTCCATAGTACGTAAGTACCACAATTATTGAACCATTTTTATATTTCCTGGGATATTTAAGGTGTATCCAAGTTGAGGTTCTTGTAAGCATTGCAGCCCTAAATTTGGGGGTGGCTCTGTCTTATTGATTTTCAGTTTTCCCAAGGTATATTCCTTAGACAGGAAGTGACCTTGGCTCTGTAGATCTGATGTTTACTCGTTTTAGGGAACACAATGCACTCCTCCAGTGAGGCAGTTGGCAATTTAAATCAAGCCCATCAGCATAACAATGCTCCCTGTTCTCCAGGTCCTGTCTTGCATTTCTGGTTTTTACACATTTTGTGGATGTCCCTTTTGACCAGTGGGAAGTTAAACTTCTTTATAGTTCAGATTTGCATTGCCCACTTGCTTGCTGGGCCAAAAAGGGCGTAGGCGTTTTCTCCTGAATATATTCAGGAGAAAACGCCTACGCCCTTTTTGGCCAAGTGCATCATTGGCGAAGTTGTGCCCCTCTTCATGTGCTTTACAGGCCAATCCAACGCACCTCTTGAAATGTGTTTCTTGCTATTCTGCCTCTCTTTCAATTCGGCCTCGTTGCCTTCCCTCAACAGATTTTTGGACGATAGTTGTCCTGTATTACTCTGCCAGTTTGTGAATTGCTGTGCCCCTGAGCTCCATTTTTCAACTCGTTTTTTGTGAGCTGAACGCAAGTCCAAAAATTTGGTTCAGGACCTATACTGTTTCCCGGTGGCAGGCCTAGACTTTGGTTAATTCTTCTTCCTGCCGGGAAATTAGAGAGACATGTGCCCGTCCAAATGCCTAACAGCTACTCTCTCATTGGTTCTCCCTCGTCCCTTCCATCCTCTGCCAAATTGGCAACCTGTGCGAACCAGTAGGTTAAAGGGCTGGCTCTCCAAGTTGGGAGATTGATAGTAAAGCAGATGGAAGGTCAAACTGGAACACCACGAGAGGGACTATTCGTTGAGTTTTAGAAACCTTTCATATGCACACTGTGTCCATTCTCTAGGTTTCCCGTACATGGTATAGATGTAGTAATATTCCCTTCAACCAGGAGTGTTGGGACCCATGGAATGGCGGCCATGCATTATTGCTTTAAACCGACTGCAGTTGCTCACCCAATCTAACCAATCCTCTTAGTCACAAGTGTCCAGCCTTATGCCACATCCAGCTGTCATTGTAGATAGGGTCATTCCTGGTTCCATCAGAGACCCTGAAGGAATTGTAAAGAATTTCCCTGTTTTTGGTTTTGTTTTTGAAATTCCTGTTTATAGTTGGTTTGAGCGGATTCTCGCTGTCATGCTTATGCCAGTCTAGACACACTTGATTGCCTTACGCAGACATATCAATACATAGGTTTTAAGATGGTTACTAGTCAGATATATTCCCCTGCGGGAAATATGGGTTTTTGAGTCCCTTTAACTGAGGAAGGTGTAGGTCTTGTCTATT
This sequence comes from Mesoplodon bidens, assembly GCF_964165515.1. Lineage (NCBI taxonomy): Eukaryota > Metazoa > Chordata > Mammalia > Artiodactyla > Ziphiidae > Mesoplodon > Mesoplodon bidens. The sequence continues at coordinate 21,476 of NW_027671842.1, forward strand.
CCATAGTTGGTTTTTGCAACGGTACCTGTGCTTATATCAAACTCTGGTTTTATTCATCACCCCACCTCTCCTTCCCACTTAAGCAAAATAAGAATGTTTTCTAAATGTGAGACTCTGTTCTCTTTCCTAACTCTGTCCATGTGTAGCCATGTTTACAGCATCTTCATAAGTGATATCTTATGATAAGTTTTTTTTTTTTTTTCTGTGTGACTTATTTCACTTAGATTCATCGTACCTGAACCCACTCATTTTGCTGCTACTGGTCTTAGGACATTGATTTCACGGCTGAAGGATATTCCATCGTACATAATTACCACAATATTTGAACCTTTTTTAACGTTCCTGTGATATTTAAGGTGTACCCAAGTTTAGGTTCTTGTAAGCAGTGCAGCCCTACATTTGGGGGTGGCTCTGTCTTATTGATTTTCAGTTTTCTCAAGGTATATTCCCTAGACTGGAAGTTCCCTTGGCTCTGTAGCTCTTTTGTTTACAGGTTTTAGGGAATGCAATGCACTATTCCAGTGATGCCGTTGGCAATTTACATCCCGCCCATCTGCATAACAAGGCTCCCTGTTCTCCAGGGCCAATCTTGCCTTTCTGGTTATTACACATTTTGTTCATGTCCCTCTTGATGGGTGGGAAGAGATATTTCTTTGTAGTGCAGATTTACATTGCCCGCTTCCTTGCTTGGCCAAAAGTGCGTATGCTTTCTGTGCTGAATATATTCAGGAGAAAATGCATACGCCCTTTTTGGCCAAGTGCATCATTGTCGAAGTTGTGCCCCTCTTCCTGTGCTTTACAGGCAACTCCTGCGTATCTCTTGAAATCTGTGTCCTGCTCTTCTGCCTCTACTTTCAAGTCCAACACGATGCATTCCCTCAACAGATTTTTGGACGATAGTTTTCCTTTATTACTCTGTCTGTTTGTGAATTGCTGTGCCCTTGAGCTCCATTTTTCAACTCGTTATTTGTGAGCTGAACGCAAGTCCAAAATTTTGGTTAAGGACCTCTACTGATCCCCGGTGGGTGGCTGAGACTTTGGTTAATTCTTCTTCCTGCCGGGAAATTAGAGAGACATGTGCCCGTCCAAATGCCTAACAGCTACTCTTTCACTGGTTCTCCCTCTTCCCTTCCATCCTCTGCCAAGTTGGCAACCTGTGCGAACCAGGAGGTTAAAGGGGCTGTCTCTCCAAGTTGGGAGATTGATAGTAAAGCAGTTGGAATGTCAAACTGGAGCACCTCGAGAGGGACTATTCGTTGAGTTTTAGAAACCTTTCGTATTCACAGTGTGTCCATTCTCTAGGTTTCCCGTACATGTTATAGTTGTGGTAATATTCCCTTCAACCTGGAGACTTGGGACCCATGGAATGGCGGCCATGCATTATTGCTTTAAAGCCACTGTATTTGCTCCCGCTATCTCACCAATCCTCTGAGTCCCAAGTGTCCAGCCTTATGCCACATCCAGCTGTCATTGTAGATAGGGTCATTCCAGGCTCCATCAGAGACCCTGAAGGAATTGTAAAGAATTTCCCTGTTTTTTTGTTTTGTTTTTGAAATTCCTGTTTATAGGGTGTTTGAGCTGATTCTCGCTGCCATGTTTATGCCAGTCTAGACACACTTGATTCCCTTACAGAGATATATCATTACATAAGTTTTAAGATTCTTACTAGTCAGATATATTCCTCTGCGGGAAATATGGGGTTTTGAGTCCCTTTCACTGAGGAAGGTGTAGGTCTTGTCTTTTCCATAGTTGGTTTTTGGAACGGTACCTGTGCTTATATCAAACTCTGGTTTTATGCATCACAGCACCTCTCCTTCCCCGTTAAGCAGGCATAAGAGAGTTTTCTAAATGTGAGACTCTGTTTTCTTTCCTAACTCAGTTCATGTGTAGCCATGTTTACAGGATCTTCATAAGTGATATCTTATGATAAGTTTCTTTTTCTGTGTGACTTATTTCACTTAGAATCATCGTACCTGAATCCACTCACTTTGCTGCTACTGGTCTTATGACTTTGATTTCATGGCTGAGGGATATTCCATCGTATGTAAGTCCCACAATTTTTGAACCATTTTTATATTTCCTGGGATATTTAAGGTGTACCAAATTTGAGGTTCTTGTAAGCAGTGCAGCCATAAATTTGAGGGTGGCTCTCTCTTATTGATTTTCAGTTTTCCCAAGGTATATTCCCTAGACTGGAAGTGCCCTTGGCTCTGTAGCTCTGATGTTTACTTGTTTTACGGAACACAATGCACACCTCCAGTGAGGCAGATGGCAATTTATATCCCGCCCATCAACATAAAAAGGCTCCCTGTTCTCCAGGGCCTGTCTTGCATTTCTGGTATTTACACATATTGCTGATGTCCCTTTTGACCGGTTGGAAGTGATACTTCTTTGTAGTGCAGATTTGCATTGCCCGCTTGCTTGCTTGGCCAAAAAGGGCCTATGCGTTTTCTCCTGAATATATTCAGGAGAAAATGCATACGCCCTTTTCGGCCAAGTGCATCATTGTTGAAGTTGTGCCCCTCTTCCTGTGCTTTACAGGGGATTCCAACATACATCTTGAAATCTGTTTCCTGCTATTCTGCCTCGCTTTCCAGTCCTCCTCGTTGCCTTCCGTCTACAGATTTTTGGACGATAGTTGTCCTTTTTTACTCTGTCAGTTTGTGAATTGCTGTGCCCCTGAGCTCCATTTTTCAACTCGTTTTTAGTGAGCAGAACGGAAGTCCAAAATTTTTGTTGAGGACCTATACTGGTTCCCAGTGGGTGGCTGAGACTTTGGGTAATTCTTCTTCCTGCTGGGAAATTATAGAGACATGTGCCCGTCCAAATGGCTAACAGCTACTCTCTCACTGGTTCTCCCTCTTCCCTTCCATCCTCTGCCAAGTTGGCAACCTGTGCGAACCAGGAGGTTAAAGGGGCTGTCTCTCCTAGTTGGGAGATTGATAGTAAAGCAGTTGGAATGTCAAACTGGAGCACCTTGAGAGGGACTATTCGTTGAGTTTTAGAAACCTTTCGTATTCACAGTGTGTCCATTCTCTAGGTTTCCCGTACATGTTATAGCTGTAGTAATATTCCCTTCAACCTGGAGACTTGGGAGCCATGGAATGGGGGCCATGCATTATTGATTTAAAGCGACTCTAATTGCAACACCTATCTCACCAATCCTGTGAGTCCCAAGTGTCCAGCCTTATGCCACATCCAGCTGTCATTGTAGATAGGGTCATTCCAGGTTCCATCAGAGACCCTGAAGTAATTGTAAAGAATTTCCCTGTTTTTTTGTTTTGTTTTTGAATTTCCTGTTTATAGTGGGTTTGAGCTGATTCTCGCTGCCATGTTTATGCCAGTCTAGACACACTTGTTTCCCTTACGGAGATATATCATTACATAGGTTTTAAGATTCTTACTAGTCAGATATATTCCTCTGCGGGAAATATGGGGTTTTGAGTCTCTTTCAGTGAGGAAGGTGTAGGTCTTGTCTATTCCATAGTTTGATTTTGAAACGGTACCTGTGCTTATATCAAACTCTGGTTTTATGCATCACCCACCTCTCCTTCCCCCTTAAGCAGGCATAAGAGAGTTTTCTAAATGTGAGACTCTGTTCTCTTTCCTAACTCAGTTCATGTGTAGCCATGTTTACAGGATCTTCATAAGTGATATCTTATGATAAGTTTCTTTTTCTGTGTGACTTATTTCACTTAACATTATCGTACCAGAATCCACTCACTTTGCTGCTACTGGTCTTATGACATTGATTTCATGGCTGAGGGATATTCCATCGTACATAAGTACCACAATTTTTGAACCATATTATATATTTCCTGGGATATTTAACGTGTACCCAAGTTGAGGTTCTTGTAAGCAGTCCAGCCCTATATTTGGGGGTGGCTCTGTCTTATTGAGTTTCAGTTTTCCCATGGTATATTCCCTAGACTGGAAGTGCCCTTGGCTCTTTAGCTCTGTTGATTACTTATTTTAGGGAACACAATGCACTCGTCCAGTGAGGCAGTTGGCAATTTGCATCCCGACCATCAGCATAACAAGGCTCCCTGATCTCCAGGGCCTGTCTTGCCTTTCTGGTTTTTACACATTTTGTGGATGTCCCTTTGGAGCGGTGGGAAGTGATACTTATTTATAGTTCAGATTTGCATTGCCTGCTTGCTTGCTTGGCCAAAAAGGGCGTATGCGTTTTCTCCTGAATATATTCAGGAGAAAACGCATACGCCCTTTTTGGCCAAGTGCATCATTGTCGAAGTTGTGCCCCTCTTCCTGTGCTTTACAGGCGAATCCAACGCACCTCTTGAAATGTGTTTCCTGCTATTCTGCCTCGCTTTCAAGTCGGCCTCGTTCCCTTCCCTCAACAGATTTTTGGACGATAGTTGTCCTGTATTACTGTGCCAGTTTGTGAATTGCTGTGTCCGTGAGCTCCATTTTTCAACTCTTTTTTTTTGAGCTGAACGCAAGTCCAAAAATATGGTTCAGGACCTATACTGGTTTCCGGTGGGGGGCTGAGACTTTGGTAAATTCTGCTACCTGCCAGGAAATTAGAGTGACAGGTGCCCGTCCAAATGCCTAACAGCTACTATCTCATTGGTTCTCCCTCTTCCCTTCCATCCTCTGCCAAATTTGCCACCTTTGTGAACCAGGAGGTTAAAAGGGCTGTCTCTCCAAGTTGGGAGATTGATAGTAAAGCAGTTGGAATGTCAAACCGGAGCACCACGAGTGGGACTATTCTTTGAGTTTTAGAAACCTTTCGTATTCACAGTGTGTCCATTCTCTAGGTTTCGCGTACATGTTATAGCTGTAGTAATGTTCCCTTCAACCTGGAGATTTGCGACCCATGGAATGGGGGCCATGCATTATTGCTTTAAAGCGACTGCATTTGCTCACCCAATCTCACCAATCCTCTCAGTCCCAAGTGTCCAGCCTTATGCCACATCCAGCTGTCATTGTAGATAGGGTCATTCCAGGTTCCATCAGAGAACCTGAAGGAATTGTAAAGAATGTCCCTGTTTTTTTGTTTTGTTTTTGAAATTCCTGTTTATAGTGGGTTTGAGCTGATTCTCACTGCCATGTTTATGCCAGTGTAGTCACACTTGATTCCCTTATGGAGATATATCAATACATAGGTTTTATGATTCTTACTAGTCAGATATATTCCTCTGCAGGAAATATGGGGTTTTCAGTCCCTTACACTGAGGGAGGTGTAGGTCTTGTCTATTGCATAGTTGGTTTTTGGAACGGTACCTGTTCTTATATCAAACTCTGGTTTTATGCATCACCCAACCTCTCCTTCCTCCTTAAGCAGGCATAGGAGAGTTTTGTAAATGTGAGACTCTTTTCTCTTTCCTAACTCAGTTCATGTGTAGCCATGTTTACAGGATCTTCATAAGTGATATCTTATGATAAGTTTCTTTTTTTTGTGGCTTATTTCACTTAGAATCATCGTACCTGAATCCACTCACTTTGCTGCTACTGTTCTTATGACATTCATTTCATGTCTAAAGGATATTCCATCGTACGTAAGTACCACAATTTTTGAACCATTATTATATTTCCTGGGATATTTAAGGTGTACCCAAGTTGAGGTTCTTGTAAGCAGTGCAGCCCTAAATTTGGGGGTAGCTCTGTCTTATTGATTTTCAGTTTTCCCAATGTATATTTCTTAGACTGGAAGCGCCCTTTCCTCTGTAGCCCTGTTGTTTACTTGTTTTAGGGAACACAATGCACTCCTCCAGAGAGGCAGTTGGCAATTTATATCCCGCCCATCAGCATAACAGGGCTCCCTGTTCTCCAGTGCCTCTCTTGCCTTTCTGGTTTTTACACATTTTGTGGATCTCCCTTTTGACCTGTGGGAAGTGATACTTCTTTTTAGTGCAGATTGGCGTTGCCCTCTTGCTTGGTTGGTCAAAAAGGGCGTATGGATTTTAACCTGAATATATTTAGGAAAAAACGCATATGCTCTTTTTGGCCAAGGGCACCATTGTCGATGTTGTGCCCCACTTCCAGGGCTTTACAGGTGATTCCAAATTACCTCTTGAAATCTGTTTCCTGCTATTCTGAATCGCTTTAAACTCCGCCTCGTTGCCTTCCCTCAACAGATTTTTGTACAATAGTTGTCCTTTATTACTCTGACAATTTTTGAATTGCTGTGCCCCTGAGCTCCATTTTTCAACTCGTTTTTTGTGAGCTCCACGCAAGTCCAAAATTTTGGTTCAGAAACTATACTGGTTCTCGGTGGGTGGCTGAGACTTTGGTTAATTCTTCTTCATGCCGGGAAATTAGAGTGGCGTGTGCCCGCCCAAATGCCTAACAGCTACTCTCTAATTGGATCTCCCTCTTCCCTTTCATCCTCTGCCAAATTGGCAACCTGTGCGAACAAGGAGGGTAAAGGGGCTCTCTCTCGAAGTTGGGAGATTGATAGTAAGGCAGTTGGAATGTCAAACTGGAGCACCAGGAAAGGGACTATTCGTTGAGTTTTAGAAACCTTTCGTATTCACAGTGTGTCCATCCTTTATGTTTCCCATACATTTTAAAGCTGTACTAATATTCCCTTCAACCTGGAGAGTTGGGACCCATGGAATGGGTGCCATGCATTATTGCTTTAAAGAGTCTGCATTTGCTGACCCAATCTCACCAATCCTATCAGTCCCAAGTGTCCAGCCTTATGCCACATCCAGCTGTCATTGTAGATAGGGTCATTCCAGGTTTCATCAGAGACCCTGAAGGAATTGTAAATAATTTCTCTGTTTTTTGTTTTGTTTTTGAAATTCCTTTTTATAGTGGGTTTGAGCTGATCCTTGCTGCCATGTTTTTGCCAGTCTAGACACACTTGATTCCCTTACACAGACATATCTATACATAGGATTTAAGATTCTTACTACTCCAATATATTCCTCTGTGTGAAATATGGGGTTTTGAGTCCCTTTCCCTGAGGAAGGTGTAGGTCTTGTCTATTCCATAGTTGGTTTTTGGAATGGTACCTGTGCTTATATCAAACTCTGGTTTTATGCATCACCCCACTTCTCCTTCCCCCTTAAGCAGGGATAAGAGTGTTTTCTAAATGTGAGACTCTGTTCTCTTTCCTAACTCAGTTCAAGGGTAGCCATGTTTACAGGATCTTCATAAGTGATATCTTATGATAAGTTTCTTTTTCTGTGTGACTTATTTCACTTAGAATCATCGTACCTGAATCCACTCATTTTGATGCTACAGGTCTTATGACATTCATTTCATGGCTGAGGGATATTCCATCGTACGTAAGTACCACTATTTTTTGAACAATTTTTATATTTCCTGGGATATTTAACCTGTACGCAAGTTGAGGTTCTTGTAAGCAGTGTAGCCCTGACTTTGGTGGTGGCTCTGTCTTGTTGATTTTCAGTTTTCCCAAAGTATATTCCCTAGACTGGAAGTGTCTTTGGCTCTGTAGCTCTGTTGTTTACTTGTTTTAGGGAACACAATGCACGCCTCCAGTGAGGCGGTTGGCAATTTACATCCCGCCCATCAGCATAACAAGGCTTCCTGTTCTCCAGGGCCTGTCTTGCCTTTCTGATTTTTACACATTTTGTGGATGTCCCTTTTGACCGGTGGGAAGTCATACATCTTTGTTGTGTAGATTTGTGTTGCCCGCATGCTTGCTTGGCCAAAAAGGGCGTATGCGTTTTCTCCTGAATGTATTCAGGCGAAAACACATATGCCCTTTTTGGCCACTTGCATCATTGTCGAAGTTCTTCCCCTCTTCCTGTGCTTTAAATACGATTCCAAGGTACCTCTAGAAATCTCTTTCCTGCTATTCTGCCTCGCATTAGAGTCCGCCTCGCTGCCTTCTCTCAACAGATTTTTGGACGATAGTTGTCCTTTATTACTCTGCCGGTTTGTGAATGGCTGTGCCCCTGAGCTCCATTTTTCAACTCGTTTTTCTGTGAGCTGAACGCAAGTCCAAAATTTTGGTTCAGGACCTAAACTGGTTCCCGGTGGGTGGCTCAGACTTTGGTTAATTTTTCTTCCTGCCGGAAAATTAGAGTGACATGTGCCCGTCCAAATGCCTAACAGCTACTCTCTCATTGGTTCTCCCTCTTCCCTTCCATCCTCTGCCAAATTGGCAACCTGTGCGAACCAGGAGGTTGAAAGGCGCTGTCTCTGCAAGTTGGGAGATTGATAGTAGAGCAGTTGGAAAGACAAAATGGAGCACCAGGAGAGGGACTATACGTTGAGTTTAAGAAAACTGTCGTATTCACAGTGTGTCCATTCTCTTGGTTTCCCGTACATGTTATAGCTGTAGTAATATTCCCTTCAACCAGGAGAGTTGGGACCCATGGAATGGGTGCCATGTGTTATGGCTTTAAAGGGTCTGCATTTGCTCACCCAACCTCACCTATCCTCTCAGTCCCAAGTGTCCAGCCTTATGCCACATCCAGCTGTCATTGTAGACAGGGTCATTCCTGGTTTCATCAGAGACCCTGAAGGAATTGTAAAGGATTTCCCTGTTTTTCTGTTTTGTTTTTGACATTTCTTTTTATAGTGGGTTTAAGCTGATTCTCGCTGCCATGTTTATGCCAGTCTAGACACACTTGATTCCCTTACGGAGACATATCAATACATAGGTTTTAAGATTCTTACTAGTCAGATATATTCCTCTGCAGGAAATATGGGGTTTTGCGTCCGTTTCACTGAGGAAGGTGTAGGTCTTGTCTATTCCATAGTTGGTTTTTGGAATGGTACATGTGCTTATATCAAACTCTGGTTTTATGCATCACCCCACCTCTGTTTCCCCCTTAAGCAGGCATAAGAGTGTTTTCTAAATGTGAGACACTGTTCTCTTCCCTAACTCATTTAAAATGTTGCCATGTTTACAGAATCTTCATAAGTGATATCTTATGATAAGTTTCTTTTACTGTGTGACTTATTTCACTTAGAATCATCGTACCTGGATCCACTCATTTTGCTGCTACTGGTCTTATGACATTCAGTTCATGGCTGAGGGATATTCCATCCTATGTAAGTACCACAAATTTTTGAACCATTTTTATAGTTCCTGGGATATTTAAGGTGTAATCAAGTTGAGGTTGTTGTAAGCAGGGCAGCAATAAATTTGTTGGTGGCTCTTTGTTATTGATTTTCCGTTTTCCCAATGTATATTCCCTAGCCTGGAAGTGCCCTTGGCTCTGAAGCTCTGTTGTTTACTTCTTTTAGGGAACACAGTGCACTCCTCCAGTGAGGCAGTTGGCAATTTCCATCCCGCCCATCAGCATAACAAGGCTCCCTCTTCTCCAGGGCCTGTCTTGCCTTTCTGGATTTTACACATTTTGTGGATGTCCCTTTTGACTAGTGGGAAGAGATACTTCTTTGTAGTGCAGATTTGCATTGCCTGCTTGCTTGCTTGGCCAAAAAGGGCGTATGCGTTTTCTCCTGAATATATTCAGGAGAAAATGCATACGCCCTTTTTGGCCAATTGCATCATTGTCGAAGTTGTGCTACTCTTCATGTGCTTTACAGGCAACTCCTGTGTACCTCTGGAAATCTATTTCCTGCTATTCTGCCTCGCTTTCAAGCCCGCCTCGTTGCCTTAACTTAACAGAGTTTTGGATTATATTTGTCCTTTAATACTGTGCCAGATTGTGAATTTCCTTGCCCCTGAGCTCCAAGTTTTAACGCGTTTTTTGTGAGCTGAACGCAAGTCCAAAATTTTTATTCAGGACCTATACTGGTTCCCGGTGGGTGGCTGAGATTTTGGTTAATTATTCTTCCTTCCGGGAAATTAGAGTGATATGTGCCCATTCAAATGCCTAACAGCTACTCTCTCATTGGTTCTCCCTCTTCTCTTCCATCCTCTGCCAAATTGGCCACCTGTGGGAACCAGAAGGTTAAAGGGCCTCTGTCTCCATGTTGGGAGATTGATAGTAAAGCAGTTGCAAAGTCAAACCACAGCACCAGGAGAGGGACTAATCATTCAGTTTAGAAACCATTCGTATTCACAGTGTGTCCATTCTGTAGGTTTCCTGTACATGTTATAGCTGTAGTAGTATTCCCTCTAACCTGGAGAGTTGGGACCCTTGGAATGGGTGGCATGCATTATTGCTTTAAAGGGTCTGCATTTGCTCACCCAATCTCACCAATCCTCTCAGTCCCAAGTGTCCAACCTTATGCCATATCCAACTGTCATTTTAGATATGGTCATTCCAGGTTTCTTCAGAGACCCTAAAGGAATTGTAAATAATTTCCCTGTTTCTTGTTTTGTTTTTGAAATTCCTTTTTAGACTGGGTTTGGGCTGATTCTTGCTGCCATGGTTATCCCAGTCTAGACACACTTAAGTCCCTTACCCAGACATATCAGTACATATGTTTTAAGACCCTTACTAGTCAGATATATTCCTCTGCGGGAAATATGGGGTTTTGAGTCCCTTTCACTGAGGAACGTGTAGGTCTTGTCTATTCCATAGTTGGTTTTTGGAGCGGTACATGTGCTTATATCAAACTCTGGTTTTATGCAACACAGCACCTCTCCTTCCCCCTTAAGCAGGCATAAGAGTGTTTTCTAAATGTGAGACTCTGTTCTCTTTCCTAACTCAGTTCATGTGTAGCCATGTTTACAGGATCTTCATAAGTGATATCTTATGATAAGTTTCTTTTTCTGTGTGACTTATTTCACTTAGAATCATCATACCTGAATCCACCCATTTTCCTGCTACTGGTCTTATGACATTGATTTCATGGCTGAGGGATATTCCATAGTACGTAAGTACCACAATTATTGAACCATTTTTATATTTCCTGGGATATTTAAGGTGTATCCAAGTTGAGGTTCTTGTAAGCATTGCAGCCCTAAATTTGGGGGTGGCTCTGTCTTATTGATTTTCAGTTTTCCCAAGGTATATTCCTTAGACAGGAAGTGACCTTGGCTCTGTAGATCTGATGTTTACTCGTTTTAGGGAACACAATGCACTCCTCCAGTGAGGCAGTTGGCAATTTAAATCAAGCCCATCAGCATAACAATGCTCCCTGTTCTCCAGGTCCTGTCTTGCATTTCTGGTTTTTACACATTTTGTGGATGTCCCTTTTGACCAGTGGGAAGTTAAACTTCTTTATAGTTCAGATTTGCATTGCCCACTTGCTTGCTGGGCCAAAAAGGGCGTAGGCGTTTTCTCCTGAATATATTCAGGAGAAAACGCCTACGCCCTTTTTGGCCAAGTGCATCATTGGCGAAGTTGTGCCCCTCTTCATGTGCTTTACAGGCCAATCCAACGCACCTCTTGAAATGTGTTTCTTGCTATTCTGCCTCTCTTTCAATTCGGCCTCGTTGCCTTCCCTCAACAGATTTTTGGACGATAGTTGTCCTGTATTACTCTGCCAGTTTGTGAATTGCTGTGCCCCTGAGCTCCATTTTTCAACTCGTTTTTTGTGAGCTGAACGCAAGTCCAAAAATTTGGTTCAGGACCTATACTGTTTCCCGGTGGCAGGCCTAGACTTTGGTTAATTCTTCTTCCTGCCGGGAAATTAGAGAGACATGTGCCCGTCCAAATGCCTAACAGCTACTCTCTCATTGGTTCTCCCTCGTCCCTTCCATCCTCTGCCAAATTGGCAACCTGTGCGAACCAGTAGGTTAAAGGGCTGGCTCTCCAAGTTGGGAGATTGATAGTAAAGCAGATGGAAGGTCAAACTGGAACACCACGAGAGGGACTATTCGTTGAGTTTTAGAAACCTTTCATATGCACACTGTGTCCATTCTCTAGGTTTCCCGTACATGGTATAGATGTAGTAATATTCCCTTCAACCTGGAGTGTTGGGACCCATGGAATGGCGGCCATGCATTATTGCTTTAAACCGACTGCAGTTGCTCACCCAATCTAACCAATCCTCTTAGTCACAAGTGTCCAGCCTTATGCCACATCCAGCTGTCATTGTAGATAGGGTCATTCCTGGTTCCATCAGAGACCCTGAAGGAATTGTAAAGAATCTCCCTGTTTTTGGTTTTGTTTTTGAAATTCCTGTTTATAGTTGGTTTGAGCGGATTCTCGCTGTCATGCTTATGCCAGTCTAGACACACTTGATTGCCTTACGCAGACATATCAATACATAGGTTTTAAGATGGTTACTAGTCAGATATATTCCCCTGCGGGAAATATGGGTTTTTGAGTCCCTTTAACTGAGGAAGGTGTAGGTCTTGTCTATTCCATAGTTGGTTTTTGCAACGGTACCTGTGCTTATATCAAACTCTGGTTTTATTCATCACCCCACCTCTCCTTCCCACTTAAGCAAAATAAGAATGTTTTCTAAATGTGAGACTCTGTTCTCTTTCCTAACTCTGTCCATGTGTAGCCATGTTTACAGCATCTTCATAAGTGATATCTTATGATAAGTTTTTTTTTTTTTTCTGTGTGACTTATTTCACTTAGATTCATCGTACCTGAACCCACTCATTTTGCTGCTACTGGTCTTAGGACATTGATTTCACGGCTGAAGGATATTCCATCGTACATAATTACCACAATATTTGAACCTTTTTTAACGTTCCTGTGATATTTAAGGTGTACCCAAGTTTAGGTTCTTGTAAGCAGTGCAGCCCTACATTTGGGGGTGGCTCTGTCTTATTGATTTTCAGTTTTCTCAAGGTATATTCCCTAGACTGGAAGTTCCCTTGGCTCTGTAGCTCTTTTGTTTACAGGTTTTAGGGAATGCAATGCACTATTCCAGTGATGCCGTTGGCAATTTACATCCCGCCCATCTGCATAACAAGGCTCCCTGTTCTCCAGGGCCAATCTTGCCTTTCTGGTTATTACACATTTTGTTCATGTCCCTCTTGACGGGTGGGAAGAGATATTTCTTTGTAGTGCAGATTTACATTGCCCGCTTCCTTGCTTGGCCAAAAGTGTGTATGCTTTCTGTGCTGAATATATTCAGGAGAAAATGCATACGCCCTTTTTGGCCAAGTGCATCATTGTCGAAGTTGTGCCCCTCTTCCTGTGCTTTACCGGGGATTCCAACATACATCTTGAAATCTGTTTCCTGCTATTCTGCCTCGCTTTCCAGTCCTCCTCGTTGCCTTCCGTCTACAGATTTTTGGACGATAGTTGTCCTTTTTTACTCTGTCAGTTTGTGAATTGCTGTGCCCCTGAGCTCCATTTTTCAACTCGTTTTTAGTGAGCAGAACGGAAGTCCAAAATTTTTGTTGAGGACCTATACTGGTTCCCAGTGGGTGGCTGAGACTTTGGGTAATTCTTCTTCCTGCTGGGAAATTATAGAGACATGTGCCCGTCCAAATGGCTAACAGCTACTCTCTCACTGGTTCTCCCTCTTCCCTTCCATCCTCTGCCAAGTTGGCAACCTGTGCGAACCAGGAGGTTAAAGGGGCTGTCTCTCCTAGTTGGGAGATTGATATTAAAGCAGTTGGAATGTCAAACTGGAGCACCTTGAGAGGGACTATTCGTTGAGTTTTAGAAACCTTTCGTATTCACAGTGTGTCCATTCTCTAGGTTTCCCGTACATGTTATAGCTGTAGTAATATTCCCTTCAACCTGGAGACTTGGGAGCCATGGAATGGGGGCCATGCATTATTGATTTAAAGCGACTCTAATTGCAACACCTATCTCACCAATCCTGTGAGTCCCAAGTGTCCAGCCTTATGCCACATCCAGCTGTCATTGTAGATAGGGTCATTCCAGGTTCCATCAGAGACCCTGAAGTAATTGTAAAGAATTTCCCTGTTTTTTTGTTTTGTTTTTGAATTTCCTGTTTATAGTGGGTTTGAGCTGATTCTCGCTGCCATGTTTATGCCAGTCTAGACACACTTGTTTCCCTTACGGAGATATATCATTACATAGGTTTTAAGATTCTTACTAGTCAGATATATTCCTCTGCGGGAAATATGGGGTTTTGAGTCTCTTTCAGTGAGGAAGGTGTAGGTCTTGTCTATTCCATAGTTTGATTTTGAAACGGTACCTGTGCTTATATCAAACTCTGGTTTTATGCATCACCCACCTCTCCTTCCCCCTTAAGCAGGCATAAGAGAGTTTTCTAAATGTGAGACTCTGTTCTCTTTCCTAACTCAGTTCATGTGTAGCCATGTTTACAGGATCTTCATAAGTGATATCTTATGATAAGTTTCTTTTTCTGTGTGACTTATTTCACTTAACATTATCGTACCAGAATCCACTCACTTTGCTGCTACTGGTCTTATGACATTGATTTCATGGCTGAGGGATATTCCATCGTACATAAGTACCACAATTTTTGAACCATATTATATATTTCCTGGGATATTTAACGTGTACCCAAGTTGAGGTTCTTGTAAGCAGTCCAGCCCTATATTTGGGGGTGGCTCTGTCTTATTGAGTTTCAGTTTTCCCATGGTATATTCCCTAGACTGGAAGTGCCCTTGGCTCTTTAGCTCTGTTGATTACTTATTTTAGGGAACACAATGCACTCGTCCAGTGAGGCAGTTGGCAATTTGCATCCCGACCATCAGCATAACAAGGCTCCCTGATCTCCAGGGCCTGTCTTGCCTTTCTGGTTTTTACACATTTTGTGGATGTCCCTTTTGAGCGGTGGGAAGTGATACTTATTTATAGTGCAGATTTGCATTGCCTGCTTGCTTGCTTGGCCAAAAAGGGCGTATGCGTTTTCTCCTGAATATATTCAGGAGAAAACGCATATGCCCTTTTTGGCCAAGTGCATCATTGTCGAAGTTGTGCCCCTCTTCCTGTGCTTTACAGGCGAATCCAACGCACCTCTTGAAATGTGTTTCCTGCTATTCTGCCTCGCTTTCAAGTCGGCCTCGTTCCCTTCCCTCAACAGATTTTTGGACGATAGTTGTCCTGTATTACTCTGCCAGTTTGTGAATTGCTGTGTCCGTGAGCTCCATTTTTCAACTCTTTTTTTTTGAGCTGAACGCAAGTCCAAAAATATGGTTCAGGACCTATACTGGTTTCCGGTGGGGGGCTGAGACTTTGGTAAATTCTGCTACCTGCCAGGAAATTAGAGTGACAGGTGCCCGTCCAAATGCCTAACAGCTACTATCTCATTGGTTCTCCCTCTTCCCTTCCATCCTCTGCCAAATTTGCCACCTTTCTGAACCAGGAGGTTAAAAGGGCTGTCTCTCCAAGTTGGGAGATTGATAGTAAAGCAGTTGGAATGTCAAACCGGAGCACCACGAGTGGGACTATTCTTTGAGTTTTAGAAACCTTTTGTATTCACAGTGTGTCCATTCTCTAGGTTTCGCGTACATGTTATAGCTGTAGTAATGTTCCCTTCAACCTGGAGATTTGCGACCCATGGAATGGGGGCCATGCATTATTGCTTTAAAGCGACTGCATTTGCTCACCCAATCTCACCAATCCTCTCAGTCCCAAGTGTCCAGCCTTATGCCACATCCAGCTGTCATTGTAGATAGGGTCATTCCAGGTTCCATCAGAGAACCTGAAGGAATTGTAAAGAATGTCCCTGTTTTTTTGTTTTGTTTTTGAAATTCCTGTTTATAGTGGGTTTGAGCTGATTCTCACTGCCATGTTTATGCCAGTGTAGTCACACTTGATTCCCTTATGGAGATATATCAATACATAGGTTTTATGATTCTTACTAGTCAGATATATTCCTCTGCAGGAAATATGGGGTTTTCAGTCCCTTACACTGAGGGAGGTGTAGGTCTTGTCTATTGCATAGTTGGTTTTTGGAACGGTACCTGTTCTTATATCAAACTCTGGTTTTATGCATCACCCAACCTCTCCTTCCGCCTTAAGCAGGCATAGGAGAGTTTTGTAAATGTGAGACTCTTTTCTCTTTCCTAACTCAGTTCATGTGTAGCCATGTTTACAGGATCTTCATAAGTGATATCTTATGATAAGTTTCTTTTTTTTTGTGGCTTATTTCACTTAGAATCATCGTACCTGAATCCACTCACTTTGCTGCTACTGTTCTTATGACATTCATTTCATGTCTAAAGGATATTCCATCGTACGTAAGTACCACAATTTTTGAACCATTATTATATTTCCTGGGATATTTAAGGTGTACCCAAGTTGAGGTTCTTGTAAGCAGTGCAGCCCTAAATTTGGGGGTAGCTCTGTCTTATTGATTTTCAGTTTTCCCAAGGTATATTCCCTATACTGGAAGTGCCCTTGGCTCTGTAGCTATGTTGTTTACTTGTTTTAGGGAACGAAATGCACTCGTCCAGTGAGGCAGTTGGCAATTTACATCCCGACCATCAGCATAACAAGGCTCCATGTTCTCCAGGGCCTGTCTTGCCTTTCTGGTTTTTTCACATTTTGTGGATGTCCCTTTTGACCGGTGGGAAGTGATACTTCTTTGTAGTGCAGATTTGCATTGTCCGATTTCTTGCTTGGCCAAAAAGGGCGTATGCGTTTTCTTCTGAATATATTCAGGAGAAAACGCATACGCCCTTTTTGGCCAAGTGCATCATTGGCGAAGTTGTGCAGCTCTTCCTGTGCTTTACAGGTGATTCCAATGCACCTCCTGAAATGTGTTTCCTGCTATTCTGCCTCGCTTTCAAGTCGGCCTCGTTGACTTCCCTCAACAGATTTTTGGATTATAGGTGTCCTGTATTACTCTACCAGTTTGTGAATTGCTGTGCTCCTGAGCTCCATGATTCAGCTCGATTTTTGTGAGCTGAACGCAAGTCCAAAAATTTGGTTCAGGACCTATACTGGTTCCCAGTGGGTGGTTGAATATTTGGTTAATTCTTCCTGCTGCGAAATTAGAGAGATATGTGCCCGTCCAAATGCCTAACAGCTACTCTTTCACTGGTTCTCCCTCTTCCCTTCCATCCTCTGCCAAGTTGGCAACCTGTGCGAACCAGGAGGTTAAAGGGGCTGTCTCTCCAAGTTGGGAGATTGATAGTAAAGCAGTTGGAATGTCAAACTGGAGCACCTCGAGAGGGACTATTCGTTGAGTTTTAGAAACCTTTCGTATTCACAGTGTGTCCATTCTCTAGGTTTCCCGTACATGTTATAGTTGTGGTAATATTCCCTTCAACCTGGAGACTTGGGACCCATGGAATGGCGGCCATGCATTATTGCTTTAAAGCCACTGTATTTGCTCCCGCTATCTCACCAATCCTCTGAGTCCCAAGTGTCCAGCCTTATGCCACATCCAGCTGTCATTGTAGATAGGGTCATTCCAGGCTCCATCAGAGACCCTGAAGGAATTGTAAAGAATTTCCCTGTTTTTTTGTTTTGTTTTTGAAATTCCTGTTTATAGGGTGTTTGAGCTGATTCTCGCTGCCATGTTTATGCCAGTCTAGACACACTTGATTCCCTTACAGAGATATATCATTACATAAGTTTTAAGATTCTTACTAGTCAGATATATTCCTCTGCGGGAAATATGGGGTTTTGAGTCCCTTTCACTGAGGAAGGTGTAGGTCTTGTCTTTTCCATAGTTGGTTTTTGGAACGGTACCTGTGCTTATATCAAACTCTGGTTTTATGCATCACAGCACCTCTCCTTCCCCGTTAAGCAGGCATAAGAGAGTTTTCTAAATGTGAGACTCTGTTTTCTTTCCTAACTCAGTTCATGTGTAGCCATGTTTACAGGATCTTCATAAGTGATATCTTATGATAAGTTTCTTTTTCTGTGTGACTTATTTCACTTAGAATCATCGTACCTGAATCCACTCACTTTGCTGCTACTGGTCTTATGACATTCATTTCATGGCTGAGGGATATTCCATCGTACGTAAGTACCACAATTTTTGAACCATATTATATATTTCCTGGGATATTTAAGGTGTACCCAAGTTGAGGTTCTTGTAAGCAGTGCAGCCCTATATTTGGGGGTGGCTCTGTCTTATTGATTTTTAGTTACCCCAAGGTATATTCCCTAGACTGGAAGTGCCCTTGTCTCTGTAGCTCTGATATTTACTTGTTTTAGGGAACACAATGCACACCTCCAGTGTGGCAGTTGGCAATTTACATCTCGCCCATCAGCATAACAAGGCTCCCTGTTCTCCAGGGCCTGTCTTTCATTTCTGGTTTTTACACATTTTTGGATGTCCCTTTTGACCAGTGGGAAGTGATAGTACTTTGTAGTGCAGATTTGCGTTGACCGCTTGCTTGCTTGGCCATAAAGGGCGTATGCGTTTTTTCCTGAATATATTCAGGAGAAAACACATACACCCTTTTTGGCCAAGTGCATCTTTGTGGAAGTTGTGCCCCTCTTCCTGTGCTTTACAGGCGAATCCAACGCACCTCTTGTAATGTGTTTCCTGCTATTCTGCCTCTCTTTCAAGTCGGCCTCGTTGACTTCCCTCAACAGATTTTTGGACGATAGTTGTCCTTTATTACTCTGGCAGTTTTTGAATTGCTGTGCCCCTGAGCTCCATGTTTCAACTCGTTTTTCTGTGAGCTGAACGCAAGTCCAAAAATTTGGTTCAGGACCTATATTGTTTCCTGGTGTGTGGCTGAGACTTTGGTTAATTCTTCTTCCTGCCGGGAAATTAGAGAGACATGTGCCCGTCCAAATGCCTAACAGCTACTCTCTCATTGGTTCTCCCTCTTCCCTTCCATCCTCTGCCAAATTGGCAACCTGTGCGAACGAGGAGGTTAAAGGGGCTGTCTCTCCAAGTTGGGAGATTGATAGTAAAGCAGTTGGAATGTCAAACTGGAGCACCACAAGAGGGACTATTCGTTGAGTATTAGAAACCTTTCGTATGCACAGTGTGTCCATTCTCTAGGTTTCCCATACATGTTATAGCTGTAGTAATATTCCCCTCAACCTGTAAAGTTGGGACTCATGGAATGGGGGCCATGCATTATTGCTTTAAAGGGTCTGCATTTGCTCACCCAATCTCACCAATCCTCTCAGTCCCAAGTGTCCAGCCTTATGCCACAGCCAGCTGTCATTGTAGATAGGGTCATTCTAGGTTCCATCAGAGACCCTGAAGGAATTGTAAAGAATTTCCATGTTTTTTTGTTTTGTTTTTGAAATTCCTGTTTATAGTGGGTTTGAGCTGTTTCTCCCTGCCATGTTTATGACAGTCTAGACACACTTGATTCCCTTATGGAAATATATCAATACATAGTTTTTAAGATTCTTACTAGTCAGATATATTCCTCTGTGAGAAATATGGGGTTTGAGTCCCTTTCACTGAGGAAGGTGTAGGTTTTGTCTCTACCATAGTTGGTTTTTGGAACGGTACCTGTGCTTATATCAAACTCTGGTTTTATGCATCACCCCACCTCTCCTTCCCCTTAATCAAGCATAAGAGTGTTTTCTAAATGTGAGAATCTGTTTTCTTTCCTAACTTAGTTCATGTGTAGCCATGTTTACAGGATCTTCATAAGTGATATCTTATGATAAGTTTCTTTTTCTGTGTGATTTATTTCGCTTAGAATCATCAAACCTGAATCCACTCACTTTGTTGCTACTGGTCTTATGACATTGATTTCATGGCTGAGGGATATTCCATCATACGTAAGTACCACAATTTTTGAACCATTTTTATCTTTCCTGGGATATTTAAGGTGTACCCAAGTTGAGGTTCTGGTAAGCAGTGCAGCCCTAAATTTGGGGGTGGATCTGTCTTATTGATTTTCAGTTTTCCCAAGGTATATTCCCTAGACTGGAAGTGCCCTTGGCTCTGTAGCTCTGTTGTTTACTTTTTTTAGGGAACACAATGCACTCCTCCAGTGAGGCAGTTATTAATTTACATCCCGCCCCTCAACATAACAAGGCTCCCTGTTCTCCAGGGCCTGTTTTGCCTTATTGGTTTTTACACATTTTGTGGATGTCCCTTTTGACCGGTGGGAAGTGATACTACTTTGTAGTGCAAATTTGCATTGCCCGCTTGCTTGCTTGGCCAAAAAGAGCGTATGCGTTTGCTCCTGAATATATTCAGGAGCAAACGCATACGCCCTTTTTGGCCAAGTGCATCGTTGTCGAAGTTGTGCCCCTCTTCCTGTGCTTTACAGGCGAATCCAACACACCAGTTGAAATGTGTTTCCTGCTATTCTGCCTCACTTTCAAGTCAGCCTCGTTGACTTCCCTCAACAGATTTTTGGACTATAGTTGTCCTGTATTACTTTGCCACTTTGTGAATTGCTGTGCCCCTGAGCTCCATGTTTCAACTCGTTTTTTGTGAGCTGAACGCAAGTCAAAAAATTTGGTTCAGGACCTATACTGGTTGCCGGTGTGTGGCTGGGACTTTGTTTAACTCTTCTTCCTGCTGGGAAATTAGAGAGACATGTGCCCGTCCAAATGCCTAACAGCTACTCTCTCACTGGTTCTCCCTCTTCCCTTCCATCCTCTGCCAATTTGGCAACCTGTGCGAACCAGGAGGTTAAAGGGGCTGTCTCTCCAAGTTGGGAGATTGATAGTAAAGCAGTTGGAATGTCAAACTGGAGCACCACGAGAGGGACTATTCGTTGAGTTTTAGAAACCTTTCGTATTCACAGTGTTTCCATTCTCTAGGTTTCCCGTACATGTTATAGCTGTAGTAATATTCCCTTCAACCAGGAGACTTGGGACCCATTGAATGGGGGTCATGCCTTATTGCTTTACAGCGACTGTATTTGCTCACCCTATCTCACCAATCCTCTCAGTCCCAAGTGTCCAGCCTTATGCCACATCCAGCTGTCATTGTAGATAGGGTCATTCCAGGTTCCATCAGAGACCCAGAAGGAATTGTAAAGAATTTCCCTGTTTTTTTGTTTTGTTTTTTAAATTCCTCTTTATAGTGGGTTTGAGCTGATTCTCGCTGCCATGTTTTTACCAGTCTAGACACACTTGATTCCCTTACAGAGATATATCATTACATAGGTTTTAAGATTGTTACTAGTCAGATATATTCCTCTGTGGGAAATATGGGGTTTGAGTCCCTTTCACTGAGGAAGGTGTAGGTCTTGTCTCTTCCATAGTTGGTTTTTGGAACGGTACCTGTGCTTATATCAAACTCTGGTTTTATGCATCACCCCACCTCTCCTTCCCCCTTAAGCAGGCATAAGTGTGTTTTCTAAATGTGAGACTCTGTTCTCTTTCCTAACTCAGTTCATGTGTAGCCATGTTTACAGCATCTTCATACATGATATCTTATGATACGTTTCTTTTTCTGTGTGACTTATTTCACTTAGAATCATCGTACCTGAATCCACTCACTTTGCTGCTACTGGTCTTATGTCATTCATTTCGTGGCTGAGGGATATTCCATCGTACGTAAGTACCACAATTTTTGAACCATATTATATATTTCCTGGGATATTTAAGGTGTACCCAAGTTGAGGTTCTTGTAAGCAGTGCAGCCCTATATTTGGGGGTGGCTCTGTCTTATTGATTTTTAGTTACCCCAAGGTATATTCCCTAGACTGGAAGTGCCCTTGGCTCTGTAGCTCTGATGTTTACTTGTTTTAGGGAACACAATGCACACCTCCAGTGAGGCAGTTGGGAATTTACATCTCGCCCATCTGCATAACAAGGCTCCCTGTTCTCCAGGGCCTGTCTTGCATTTCTGGTTTTTACACATTTTATGGATGTCCCTTTTGACTGGTGAGAAGTGATACTTCTTTATAGTGCAGATTTGCATTGCCCGCTTGCTTGCTTGGCCAAAAACGGTGTATGTGTTTTTTCCTGAATATATTCAGGAGAATACACATACGCCCTTTTTGGCCAAGTGCATCATTGTGGAAGTGGTGCCCCTCTTCCTGTGCTTTACAGGTGATTCCAACGTACCTCTTGAAATCTGTTTCCTGCTTTTCTGCCTGGCTTTGAAGTCCTCCTCGCTGCCTTTCGTCAACAGATTTTTTGACGATAGTTGTCCTTTATTACTCTGTCAGTTTGTGAATTGCTGTGCCCCTGAGCTCCATAGTTCAATTCCTTTTTAGTGAGATGAACCCAAGACCAAAATTTTGGTTCAGGACCTATACTGTATCCGGGAGGGTGGCTGAGACTTTGGTTAATTCTTCTTCCTGCCGGAAAATTAGAGTGACATGTGCCCTTCCGAATGCCTAACAGCTACTCTCTCATTGGTTCTCCTTCATCCCTTCCATACGCTGCCAAATTGGTAACATTTGCGAACCAGGAGGTTAAAGGGGTGTCTGTCCAAGGTGGGAGATTGATAGTAAAACAGTTGGAATGTCAAACTGGAGCACCACGAGAGGGACTATTCGTTGAGTTTTAGAAACCTTTCGTATTCACAGTGTGTCCATTCTCTAGGTTTCCCATACATGTTATAGCTGTAGTAATATTCCCTTCAACCTGGAGAGTTGGGACCCATGAAATGCGTGTCATGCATTATTGCTTTAAAGGGTCTGCATTTGCTCACCCAATCTCACCAATCCTCTCAGTCCCAAGTGTCCAGCCTTATGCCACATCCATCTGTCATTTTAGATAAGGTCATTCCAGGTTTCGTCAGGGACCCTGAAATAATTTTAAAGAATTTCCCTGTTTTTTGTTTTGTTTTTGAAATTCCTTTTTATAGTGGGTTTGGGCTGATTCTCGCTGCCATGTTTATTCCAGTCTAGACACACTTTTTTCCTTTACAGAGACATATCAATACATAGGTTTTAAGATTCTTTCTTGTCAGATATATTCCTCTGCGGGAAATATGGGGTTTTGAGTCCCTTTCACTGAGGAAGATGCTGGTCTTGTCTATCACAGAGTTGGTTTTTGGAACTGTACCTGTGCTTATATCAAACTCTGGTTTTATGCATCACCCCACCTCTCCTTCCCCCTTAAGCAGGCATAAGAGTGTTTTCTAAATGTGAGACTGTTCTCTTTCCTAACTCAGTTCATGTGTAGTCATGTTTACAGGATCTTCATAAGTGATATCTTATGATAAGTTTCTTTTTCTGTGTGACTTATTTCACTTAGAATCATCGTACTTGAATCCACTCACATTGCTGCTACTAGTCTTATGACATTGATTTCATGGCTGAGGGATATTCCATCATACGTAAGAGCCACAATTTTTTGAACCATTTTTATATTTTCTGGGATATTTAAGGTGTACCCAAGATGAGTTTCTTGTAAGCAGTTCAACCGTAAATTTGGGGGTGGCTCTGTCTTAATGATTTTCAGTTTTCCCAAGGTATATTTCCTAGACTGGAAGTGCCCTTGACTCTGTAGCTCTGTTGTTTACTTGTTTTAGGGAACGCAATGCACTACTCCAGTGAGGCAGTTGGCAATTTACATGCTGCCCATCAGCATAACAAGGCTCCCTGTTCTCCAGGGCCTATCTTGCCTTTCTGGTTTTTACACATTTTGTGGATGTCCCTCTTGACCTGTGGGAAGAGATACTTCTTTGTAGTAGAGATTTACATTGCCCGCTTTCTTGCTTGGCCAAAAAGGGCGTATGCGTTTGCTCCTGAATATATTCAGGAGGAAATGCTTACGCCCTTTTTGGCCAAGTGCATTGTTGTCGATGTTGTGTCCCTCTTCCTGTGCTTTACAGGCAACTCCTGCGTACCTCCTGAAATCTGTTTCCTGCTATTCTGCCTCAATTTCAAATCTGCCTCGAAGCATTCCCTCAACAGATTTTTGGACGATAGTTGTCTTTATTACTCTGCCAGATTGCGAATTGCTGTGCCCCTGAGCTTCATTTTTCAACTCGTTTTTCTGAGCGGAACGCAAGTCCAAAATGTTGGTTCAGGAACTATACTGGTTCCTGGTGGGTGGCTGAGACTTTGGTTAATTCTTCTTCCTGCTGGTAAATTAGAGTCAGATGTGCCCGTCCAAATGCCTAACATCTACTCTCTCATTGGTTCTCCCTCTTCCCTTCCATCCTCTGCCAAATTGGCAACCTGTGCGAACCAGGAGGTTAAAGGGGCTGTCTCTCCAAGTTGGGATATTGATAATAAAGCAGTTGGAAAGTCAAACCAGAGCACCAGGAGAGGGACTACTCGTTGAGATTTAGAAACCTTTCGTATTCACAGTGTGTCCATTCTCTAGGTTTCCCGTACATGATATAGCTCTAGTAATATTCCCTTCAACCTGAAGAGT
This sequence comes from Mesoplodon bidens, assembly GCF_964165515.1. NCBI lineage: Eukaryota > Metazoa > Chordata > Mammalia > Artiodactyla > Ziphiidae > Mesoplodon > Mesoplodon bidens. The sequence goes on from NW_027671842.1 coordinate 45,415, forward strand.
TGGGACACATGGAATGCGTGCCATGCATTATTGCTTTAAAGGGTCTGCATTTGCTCACCCAATCTCACCAATCCTCTCAGTCCCAAGTGTCCAGCCTTATGCCACATCCAGCTGTCATTGTAGTTAGGGTCATTCCAGGTTTCATCAGGGACCCTGAAGGAATTGTAAACAATTTCCATGTTTTTTTGGTTTGTTTTTGAAATTCCTTTTTATAGTGAGTTTAGGCTGATTCTTGCTGCCATGTTTATGCCAGTCTAGACACACTTGATTCCCTTATGGAGACATATCAATACATAGGTTTTAAGATTCTTACTTGTCAGATATATTCCTCTGCGGGAAATATGGGGTTTTGAGTCCCTTTCACTGTGGAAGGTGTAGGTCTTGTCTATTCCATAGTTGGTTTTTGGAACGGTACCAGTGCTTATTTCAAACTGTGGTTTTATGCATCACCCCACCTCTCCTTGCCCCTTAAGCAGGCATAAGATTGTTTTCTAAATGTGAGACTCTGTTCTCTTTCCTAACTCAGTTCATGTGTAGCCATGTTTACAGCATCTTCATACATGATATCTTATGATACGTTTCTTTTTCTGTGTGACTTATTTCACTTAGAATCATCGTACCTGAATCCACTAACTTTGCTGCTACTGGTCTTTTGACTTTGATTTCATGGCTGAGGGATATTCCATCGTACGTAAGTACCACAATTTTGAACCATTTTTATATTTCCTGGGATATTTAAGTTGTACCAAAGTTGAGATTCTTATAAGCAGTGCAGCCCTAAATTTGGGGGTGGCTCTGTCTTATTGATTTTCAGTTTCCCCAAGATATATTCCCTAGACTGGAAGTGCCCTTGGCTCTGTAGCTGTGATGTTTACTTGTTTTTCGGAACACAATGCACACCTCCAGTGAGGCAGTTGGCAATTTACATCCCGCCCATCAGCATAACAATGCTCCCTGTTCTCCAGGGCCTGTCTTGCATTTCTGGTATTTACACATTTTGTGGATGTCCTTTTTGACCGGTGGGAAGTGATACCTTTTTGTAGTGCAGATATGCATTGCCCGCTTGCTTGCTTGGCTAAAAAGGGTGTATGCATTTTCCCCTGAATATATTCAGTAGAAAATGCATACATACTTTTTGGCCAAGTGCATCATTGTCGAAGTTGTGCCCCTCTTCCTGTGCTTTACAGGCGAATCCAACGCACCTCTTGAAATGTGTTTCTTGCTATTCTGCCTCGCTTTCAAGTCGGCCTCGTTGCCTTCCCTCAACAGATTTTTGGATGATAGTTGTCCTGTATTACTCTGCCAGTTTGTTAATTGCTCTGCCCCTGAGCTCCATTTTTCAACTCGTTTTTTGTGAGCTGAACGCAAGTCCAAATATTTGGTTCAGGACCTATACTGGTTCCCGGTGGGTTGCTGAGTCTTTGGTTAATTCTTCTTCCTGCCCGGAAATTAGAGTGACATGTGCCCGTCCAAATGCCTAACAGTTACTCTCTCATTGGTTCTCCCTCTTCCCTTCCATCCTTTGCCAATTTGGCAACCTTTGTGAAACAGGGACTGTCTCTCCAAGTTGGGAGATTGATACTAAAGCTATTGGAATGTCAAACCGGAGCACCACAAGTGGGACTATTCGTTGAGTTTTAGAAACCTTTCGTATTCACAGTGTGTCCATTCTCTAGGTTTCCCATACATGTTATAGCTGTAGTAATATTCCCTTCAACCTGGAGAGTTGGGAACCATGAAATGGGGGCCATGCATTATTGCTTTAAAGCGACTGCATTTGCTCACCCAATCTCACCAATCCTCTCAGTCCCAACTGTCCAGCCTTATGCCACATCCAGCTGTCATTGTAGATAGGGTCATTCCAGGTTCCATCAGAGAACCTAAAGGAATTGTAAAGAATTTCCCTGTTTTTTTTGTTTTGTTTGTGAAATTCCTGTTTAGAGTGGGCTTGAGCTGATTCTCGCGGCCATGTTTATGCCAGTCTAGACACACTTGATTCCCTTACACAGACATATAATACATAGGTTTTAAGATTCTTACTAGTCAGATATATTCCACTGTGGGAAATATGGAGTTTTGAGTTCCATTCACTGAGGAAGGTGTAGGTCTTGTCTATTCCATATTTGGTTTTTCGAAAGGTAACTATGCTTATATCAAACTCTGCTTTTATGCATCACCTCACCTCTCTTCCCCCTTAAGCAAGTATAAGAGTGTTTTCTAAATGTGAGACTCTGTTGTCTTTCTAACTAAGTTCATATGTAGCCATGTTTACAGGATCTTCACAAGTGATATATTATGATAAGTTTCATTTCTGTGTGACTTATTTCACTTAGAATCATCGTACCTGAATCCACTCATTTTTCTGCTACTGGTCTTATGACATTGATTTCATGGCTGAGGGATATTCCATCGTACGTAAGTACCACAATTTTTTGAACCATTTTTATATTTCCAGGGATATTTAACGTGTACCCAAGTTGAGGTTCTTGTAAGCAGTGCAGCCCTGACATTGGGGGTGTCTCTGTCTTATTGATTTTCAGTTTTCCCAAGATATATTCCCTAGACTGGAAATGCCTTTGACGCTGTAGCTCTGTTGTTTACTTGTTTTAGGGAACACAATGCAATCCTCCAGTGAGGCAGTTGGCTATTTACATCCCGCCCATCTGCATAAGAAGGCTCCCGGTTCTACAGGGCCTGTCTTACCTTTCTGGTTTTTACACATTTTTGGATGTCCCTTTTGACCGGTGGGAAGTGATACTTCTTTGTAGTGAAGATTTCGTTGCATGCGTGTTTGCTTGGCCAAAAAGGCGTATTCATTTTCTCCTGAATATTTTAAGGAGAAAACACATACGTCCTTTCTGGCCAAGTGAATCATTGTCGAAATTCTGCCATTCTTCCTGTGCTTTAAAGGCGATTCCAAATTACCTCTTGAAATCTGTTTCCTGGTATTCAGCCTCGCTTTCAAATCTGCCTCGTTGCCTTCCCTGAACAGATTTTTGGACGATTGTTGTCCATTTTTACTCTGACAGTTTGTGAATTGCTGTGTCCCTGAGCTCCATTTTTCAACTCGTTATTTGTGAGCTGAACGCAAGTCCAGAATTTTGTTTCAGGACCTATACTGGTTCCCTGTGGGTGCCTGAGACTTTGGTTAATTCTTCTTCCGGCTAGGAAAGTAGAGTGACATGTGCCCATCCAGAAGCCTAACAACTACTCTCTCATTGGTTCTCCCTCTTCCCTACCATCCTCTGCCAAATTGGCAAACTGTGCGAACCAGGAGATTAAAGGGGCTGTCTCTCCAAGATGGGAGATTGAAAGGAAAGCAGTTGGAAAGTCAAACCGGAGCACAGGAGAGGGACTATTCGTTGAATTTTAGAAACCTTTCGTATTCACAGTGTGCCATTCTCAAGATTTCCCGTACATGTTATATCTGTAGTAATATTCCCCTCAACCTGGGGAGTTGGGACCCATGGAATGGGTGCCATGCATTATTGCTTTAAAGGGTCTGCATTTGCTCACGCAATCTCACCAATCCTCTCAGTCCCAAGTGTCCAGCCTTATGCCACATCCAGCTGTCATTGTAGATAGGGTCATTCTAGGTTGCATCAGAGACCCTGAAGGAATTGTAAAGAATTTCCCTGTTTTTTTTTTTTTTTATTTTGTTTTTGAAATTCCTTTTTATAGTGGGTTTGAGCTGATTCTCACTGCCGTGTTTATGTCAGTCTAGACACACTTGATTCCCTTATGGAGACCTATCAATACATAGGTTTTAAGATTCTTACTCTTCAGATATATTCCTCTGCGGGAAATATGGGGTTTTGAGTCGCTTTCACAGAGGAAGGTGTTGGTCTTGTCTATTCCATAGTTGGTTTTTGGAACGGTAGCTGTGCTTATATCAAACTCTGGTTTTATGCATCACCCCACCTCTCCTTCCCCCTTAAGCAGGCATAAATTTTTTTCTAATGTGCGACTCTGTTCTATTTCCTAACTCAGTTCATGTGTAGCCATGTTTACAGGATCTTCATATGTGACATCTTATGATAAGTTTCTTTTTCTGTGTGACTTATTTCACTTATAATCATCAAACCAGAATCTACTCATTTTTCTGCTACTGGTCTTATGACACTGATTTTATGGCTGAGGGATATTCCATCGTACGTTAGTACCACAATTTTTTAAACCATTTTTATATTTCCTGGGATATTTAACGTGTACCCAAGTTGACGTTCTTGTAAGCAGTGCAGCTCTGATTTTGGGGGTGGCTCTGTCTTATTGATTATCAGTATTCCCAAGGTATAATCCCTAGACTGGAAGTGTCTTTGGCTCTGTAGCTGTTATTTAGTTGTTTTAGGGAACACAATGCACTCCTCCAGAGAGGCAGTTGGCAATTTACATCCCGCCCATCAGCATAACAAGGCTCCCTGTTCTCCAGGGCCTGTCTTGCCTTTCTGGTTTTTACACATTTTGTGGATGTCCGTTTTGAATGGTGGGAAGTGATACTTCTTTGTAGTGCAGTTTTGCATTGCCCACTTGCTTGCTTGGCCAAAAAGGGCGTATGCATCTTCTCCTGAATATATTCACGTGAAAACCCATACGCTCTTTATGTCCATTTCCATAATTCTCGAAGTTGGTGTGCTTTTCCTGTGTTTAAAGGTGATTCCAATGTACCTCTTGAAATCTGTTTCTTGCCATTCTGCCTCATTTTCAATTCTTCCTCGTGGGTTTCCCTCAACAGTTTTTTGGAAGAGAGTAGTCCTTTTTAACTCTGCAGGTTCGTGAATTGCTGTGGTCCTGAGCTCCATTTTTCAACTCGCGTTTTTGTGAGTTGACCGCAAGTCCACAATTTTGCTTCAGGACCTATACTTGTTCTGGGGGGGCAGGATGAGAATTTGGTTAATTCCTCTTTGTGACAGGAAATTAGAGTGGCATGTGGCTGTCCAAATTCCTACAGCTACTCTCTCATTGGTTTTCTCTCTTCCCTTATATCCTTTGCACAATTTGCCCACTGTGCGAATCAGGAGGTTATAGGGGCTGACTCTCCAAGTTGGGAGATTGATAGTAAAGCAGTTGGAATGTCAAACTGGAGCACAAGGAGAGAAAAAAGTAGTAGAGTTTTAGAAACCTTTCACCATCAGAGTGTTTCCATTATCTAAGTTCCCATACATGTTATAACTGTAGTGATATTCCTTTCTCTCTGGAGAGTTGGGAACCATGGAATGGGTGACAGGCATTATTTCATTAAAGGGTCTGCATTTTTTCACCCAATCTCACCAGTCCTCTCAGTCCCAAGTGACCAGCCTTATGCCACTTCCAGATGTCATTGTAGATAGGGTCATTCCAGGTTTCATCAGTACACCTAAAGGAATTCTGTAATAATTTTAATGTTTTTATGTTTTGTTTTGAAATTCATTTTTATAGTGGGTTTGAGCTGATTCTCACTGCCATGTTTATGTCGTTGTAGACACACTTGGTTCCCTTATGGAGACATATCAATACATAGGTTTTAAAATTCTTACTACTCAGATATATTTCTCTCCGGGCAATAGGGATGTTGAGTTCCGTTCACTGAGGAAGGAGTAGGGCTTCTTTCTTCTGTTTTTGGATTATTGAACGGTACCTGTGCTAATATCAAGCTTTGGTTTTGTGCATCTCCCCACCTCTCTTTCCCCTTAGGCAAGCATAAGTGTGTTTTCTAAATCTGAGAATCTGTTCTCTTCCCTAATTCAGTTCATAAGTAGCCATGTTTACATTCCTTTCATAAGTGATATCTTTTGTCAGAATGCACCATGGCCCTTGTCATAATAATGCTCCATGACCCCTGTCATCACAATGCTCCATGCCCTGGTTATCACAATGCTCCATGTCCCTTGTCATCACAATTCTCCACATCCTTGTCATCACAATGCTACATGACACTTCTCATCTCAATGTTACATGTTCTTGTCATCACAGTTCTCCATGCACTTGTCATTGCAATGCTCCATGCATTTGTCATCACAATGCTCCATGCACTTGTCATCACAATGCTTCATGCTTTTGTCATCACAATGCTCTATGACCCCTCTCATCACAATGCTCCCTGACACCTGTCATCACAATGCTTCATGCCACTTGTCCTTACAGTGCTCCATGATGCTCAACATCACAATTACCCAAGGTCTTCTCATCACAATGCTCCACGATTTTGCCATCACCATGCTCCATGCCTTGCCATCTCAAAGCTCTATGTCCCTTGTCCTCACAATTCTCCACGTCCTTGTCATTACAATGCTCCATGGCACTTCACATAACAATGTTATATGCTCTGCTCATCACAATACTCCTTGCACTTTTCATCGCGATGCTCCATGGCCCCTGTCATAGGAAGCTCCATGCGCTTGTCATCAAAATGTTTCACGACCTGGACATTAAAATTATCAATGGCCCATGATATCACAATGCACCGTGCCCTTGTCATCACAATGCTCCTTTACTTTGTCACAACAATCCTCCAGGACACTTGGCATCACAATGCTCAATGATATTGTCATCAAACTGGAACATGACATATTTCATCACAATGCTGCCTGACAACATTCTTCACAATAATCAATGACCTTGTCATCACAGTGCTCCATACCCTTGTCGTCACAATGTGCCATGCCCACTCTTATCACAATAATCCATGAAACTTGTCAGAACAATGCTCCATGCCACTTTTCATCGCAATGCTCAATGAACGCTGTCATCACATTGCACCATGCCCAACATCATAATGCTTCATGCTATTGTCATCACAATGAAATCAAAATGCTCCATGACTTCTGTCATCACAATGCTCCAAACCCTTGTGATCACAATGTTCCATAACACTTGTCATCACAATGCCCCATGACGCTGGTCATCACAATTATCCAGGGTCTTCTCATCACAATGCACCATGATTTTTGTCATCACAATGCTCAATACACTTGTCGTCAAAATGCTCCCTGACTATTGCCATCAGTATGCACCTTGAACTCTTTCATGACAAGGCTCTATGCCTTTTTCATCACAATGCTCCAAGACCCCTGTGATCACAATGCTCCTTGCACTTGTCATCACAAAGCTCCATGACGCATGTCAACAGAATGCTCCATGGCCTTCTCATCATAATGTTCCATGCCCTTGACATCACAATGCTCCAAGAAACCTGTAATCACAATATTCCCTGCGCCTTTTCATCAGAATGTTCCATGAGTCTAGTCATTAAAAGGTTCCATGGCCTTCACATCACAGTGCTCCAGGACGTTGTCATCACAGTGCTCCATTCCCTTCTCATCACAATGCTCTATGACCCCTGTCAACAAAATATTCCATGAACATTTTCAGCCAAATGCTCCATGAGCCTTCTCATCACAATGATGCCTGCCCATGTCATCCCAATGCTACATGACACCTGTATTCACAATGCTCCGTGACACTTGTCAGCACATTGCTCCAAGATACCTGTCATCAAAATACTCCATGCCTTTGTCAGCAAAATGCTATATGACCTTATCATTACAATGCTCTATGTGCTTGTCATCACCATACTACATTACCATTGCCATCACAGTCCTCCATGAAACTGGGATCACATTGCTTCATGCCCCTGTCATCAAAATTCTCCATGCTCCTTGAAATCAAAATGAGCCAAGACCTCTGTCATCACAATGCTCCAATCCCTTGTGATCACAATGTTCCATAACACTTGTCTTCACCACGCTCCATGATGTGTGTCATCACAATACTCCATGCCCTTTTCATCACAGTGCTCCATGATCTGTGTCATCTCAAATCTCAATACACTTGTCATCACAATGCTCCCTGACACTTGTCGTCAGAATGCTCCTTGAACCCTGTCACGAAAAGTCTCCATGCCTATTTCATCACAATTCCCCATGCCATTTTCATCACAATGCTCCATGCCATTGTCATCAACATACTCAATAAGCTTGTCATCAGAATTCTCCATGACCCTTGTCATCACCATTCCCCATGCAATTGTCAGCACAATGCTCCTTGACCTTGTCATCACAATGCTCCAAGCCATTGTCATCACAGTGCTCCATTCCCTTTGCCATCAGAATCATCCATGACACTTGGCATCACAATGCTCCATGCCATTGTCATCACAATGGGCCATTACATATGTCATCACAATGCTCCCTGACACCTGTGTTCACAATACTGCATGAACTGGTCATCACAATGTTCCATGCCCTAGTCATCACAATGTGCCATTCTAACTGTAATCACAATAATCCATGAAACTTATTAGACTAATGTTCCATGCCCTTGTCATCACAATGCTCCATGCCCATGTTATCAAAATGCTCCATGACCCCTGCCATCACAATGATCCATGACTCCACTCATCACAGTGCTTCATGAACTTTGTCATCAAAATTGTCCATGCCCTCATCATCAACAGTCTCTGTGACCTTTTTAACCACAATGCTCCATGAACTTTTCATCACAATGCTCTTTGACCCTTGTCATCACAATGCTCTATGTCTTTCTCAGCACAATGCTCCATGACCCTTGTCATCACAATGCTCCATGCGCTTGTCAGCACAATGCTCCACGACCCTTGTCATCACAATGCTCCATGTGCTTGTCAGCACAGTGCTCCATGACACATGCCATTACAATGCGCCATGCACTTGTCATCACAGTGCTCCACAATCTTGTCATCACAATGCTCCATAAACATTGTCATCACAATGCTCCATGCACTTCTCATTAAAATGCTCTCTCGCCACTGATATCCCAATGTTACATCACTATTCGTCACAATACTGCCTCACCTCTGTCATCACAATGTTCTATGACACCTGTCATCACTGTGCTACATGCACTTATCATCACAATATTCGATGACCCCAGAGATCACAGTGTTCGATAACACCTGTCATCAAAATGCTCCATGACCCTTTTCATCAAAATGCTCCATGACCCATGACATTACAATTTTCCATAACCCCTGTCATCAAGATGTTCCATGACCCTTTTCATCAAATTCCTCCATGACCCTGTCATCACAATGCTCCCTGCCCTTCTCATCACAATGCACAATGCCCTTGCCATCAAAATGCTCCATGACCTTTGTCATCAAAAAGATCCATGACCCTTGGCATCACAATGCTCCATGTCATTGTCATCACAAGGCTCCATGAAAGCTCTCATCACATTGCTCCATTATCTTGTCATCACAAAGCTCCATGACACATGTCATCAGAATGCTCCATGGCCTTCTCATCACAATGCGCCATGCCCTTGCCATCACAATGTTCCATTACTCCTATCATAAAAATGCTCCATGACCCCTGCCATCACGATGTTCCATGGACTTGTAAACACATGGCTCCATGACCCTTCTTATCACAATGCTCCAAGACCCCTGTAATCACAGTGCTACATGCCCTTTTTCACCTCAAAGATCCATGAACCCTGTCATCATAATGCACCATGCCCATCATCATAATTCTTCTTGCTATTGTCATCACAATGAAATCAAAATGCTCCATGACTTTTGTCGTAACAATACTCCAAACCCTTGTGATCACAATATTCCATAACACTTGTCATCACAACGCCCCATGACGCTCGTCATTACTGTTATCCATGGTCTTCTCATCACAATGCTCCATGATCTTTGTCATCACAATGCTCAATACACTTGTCATCAAAATGTTCCCTGACACATGTTGTCTGTATGCTCCTTGAACCCTGTCATGACAAGGCTCCATGCCATTTTCATCACAATGATCCATGCTCATTTCATCACAATGCTCCAAGACCCCTGTACTCACAATGCTCCATGCCCTTGTCATCACAGAGCTCAATAACGCATGTCATCAGAATGCTCCTTGGTCTTCTCCTCACAATACTCCATGCCCTTGTCATCACAATGTTCCAAGACCCCTGTAATCACAATGGCCCGTGCCCCTTTTCATCAGTATGCTCCATGAGACTTGTCATCACAAGGCTCCATGGTTTTCTCATCACAATGCTCCAGGACCTTGTAATCACAATGCTTCACGAACTTGTCATGAAAATTCTCAATGGCCCTTGTCATCATAAGCCTCCAAGCCCTAATCATCACAATGCTCCATTATATTTGTCATCACAATCCTCCATTATATTTGGCATCAAAATACTCCCTGCCATTGCCATCGCAATGGACCATGACATATGTCATCACAATGCTCCCTGACAACTATCTTCACAATAGTCCATGACCTTCTCTTCACAATGATCCATGCCCTTGTCATCACAATGCACCATGTCCAGTGTCATCACAATAATCTCTGAAACTTGTCAAACCAATGTTCCATGCCCCTGTTTTCACAATGCTCCATACCCTTGTCATCACAATGCTCAATGACTTGTCATCGCAAAGATCCATGACCCATGACCCATGTATCACAGTGTGCCGTGCCCTTGTCATCACACTGCTCCATGCCCACTCTCATCACAATAATCCATGGAATATTTCAGACCAATGCTCCATGCCCTTCTGTTCAAAATGATCCATTACCCCTTTCATAACAATGCTCCATGACCCCTGCCATCAAAATGTTCCACGGCCTTGTCATCACAAGGCTCCATGACACTTGTCATCACAGTGCACAAGACCCCTGTAATCACAATGCTCCATGCCCTTGTCATCATAAAGCTCCATGACGCATGTCATCAGAAAGTTCCATGGCCTTCACATTACAATGCTCCATGCCTTGTCATCACAATGCTCCAAGACCCCTGTAATCACAATACTCCATGCCCCATTTCATCTCAATGATCCGTTAACCCTGTCATCACAATGCACCATGCCCATCATCATAATGCTTCAGGCTATTGTCATCACAATGAAATCAAAATGCTCCATGACCTCTGTCATCATAATGCTCCGAACCCTTGTGATCTCAATGTTCCATAACACTTATCATCACAACACCGCATGACGCTCATCATCACAATTATCCATGGTCTTCTCATCACAATGCTCCATGAACTTTGTCATCACAATGCTCAATACACTTGTCATCACAATGCTCCCTGACACTTGTCGTCAGTATGCTCCTTGAAGCCTGTCATGACAAGGCTCCATGACTTTTTCATCACAATGATCCATGCCGTTTTCATCACAGTGATTCAAGACCCCTGTAATCACAATGCTCCATGCCCTTGTCAACACAAAGTTCTATGACGCATGTCATCAGAATGCTCCATGGCCTTCTCATCACCATAATCCATATCCTTGTCATCACAATGCTCCAAGACGCCTGTAATCACAATGCTCCATGCCCCTTTTCAACAGAATGCTCCATGAGACTTCTCATCAAAAGTCTCCATGGTCTTCTCATTACCATGCACCATTCCCTGGTCATCACAATGCTTCATGACCACTGTCAACACAATACTCCAGGAACATTTTCAGCCAAATGCTCCATGACCTTATCATCACAATGCTCCATGACCAATATCATCCCTATTCTCCATGACCACTGTCATCACAACACTCCATGACACCTGACAGCACAATGATCCGGGACTCTTGTCATCACAATGCTCCATTCCCTAGTCATCACAATGCTCCATGACCCCTGTCATCACAATACTCCATGAACATTTTCAGCCCAATGCTCCATGACCCCTGTATTCACAATGCTCCGTGACGCTTGTCATCACAGTGCTCCATGACACCTGTCAACTCAATGCTCCATGCCTTTGTCAACAAAATGCTACATGACCTTGTCATTACAATGCTCTATGTGCTTGTCATCACAATACTCCATTACTGTTTTCATCACAATCCTCCATGAAACTTGGGATCACATTGCTCCATGCCCTTGTTAACACAATGCTCCATGCTCCATGAAATGAAAATGATCCATGACCTCTGTCATAACAATGCTCCAACCCCTTGTGATCACAATATTCCATAACACTTGTCATAACCATGCCCCATGACACTCGTCAAAACAATTATCCATGGTCTTCTCATCACAATGCTCCATGACCTTTGTCATCACAATGCTCAATACACTTGTCATCAAAATGCTCCCTGACACTTGTTGTCTGTATGCTCCTTGAACCCTGTCATGACAAGGCCCCATGCCTTTTTCATCACAATGATCCATGCCCTTTTCATCACAATGCTCCAAGACCACTGTAATCACAATGCTCCATGCCCTTGTTATCACAAAGCTCAATGACGCATGTCATTAGAATGTTCCTTGGCCTTCTCCTCACATTGCTCCATGCCCTAGTCATCACAATGTTCCAAGACCCCGGTGATCACAGTGGTCCATGCCCCTTTTCATCAGTATGCTCCATGAGACTTGTCATCACAAGGCTCCATGGTTTCCTCATCACAATGCTCCTGGACCTTGTCATCACAATGTTTCACGACCATGTCATGAAAATATTCAATGGCCCTTGTCATCATAATGCTCCAAGCCCCAGTCATCACAATGCTCCATTATATTTGTCATCACAATCCTCCATTACATTTGGCATCACAATTCTCCATGACATTGTTATCGCAATGGACCATGACATATGTCATCACAATGCTCCCTGACACCGGTCTACACAATACTCCATGACCTTCTCATCACAATGCTCCATGCCCTTGTCATCACAATGAACCCTGCCCACTGTCATCACAATAATCTATGAAACTTGTCAGAACAATGCTCCATGCGCCTGTCATCACAATGCTCCATGCCCCTGTCATCACAATGCTCCATGAACCTAGTCATCACAATGCTCCCTGACTCCAATCATCACAATGCTTCATAACGTTTATCATCACAATGGTCCATGCCCGTATCATCACAAGGCTCTGTGACCTTTGTAACCACAATGCTCCTTGAACATTTCATCACAATTCTCTGTGATCCTTGTCATCAAAATGCTCCATGTCTTTGTCAGAACAATGCTCCATGACCATTGTCATCACAATGTGCCACACGCATTTCATCACAACGGCCCACAAACTTGTCATTGCAATGCTCCATAAACCTTGTAATCACAATGTTCCATGCACTGCTCATCAAAATGTTCTCTCACCAGAGATATCACAGTGTTCCATCACTAGTCATCACAATATCCCATCACGCCTCTAACCACAATATTCTATGACACTTGTCATCACAATGCTACATCCCCTTATCATCACAATGTTCCGTGACCCCTGACATCACAATGTTCCATATAACCTGTCATCAAAATGCTGCATGACCTTTTCATCCGAAAGTTCCATGACCCCTGACATCACAATGTTCTATAACCCCTGCCATCAAAATGTTCCATTACACTTTTTATCAAATTGCTGCATGACCCGGTCATCAAAATGCTCCCTGCCCTTCTCATCACAATGCAACATGCCCTTGTCAGCAAAATGCTCCAAGAATTGTCATCACAACCCTCCATGACCATTGGCATCACAATGTTCCATGTCATTGTCATCAAAAAGCTCCATGAACATTTTCATAACATTGCTCAATGCCATTATCTTCACAAAGCACCATGACACTTGTCATCACAATGTTCGATGCCCTTCTCATCACAATAATCCATGAAACATTTCAGACCAATGTTCCATGCCCTTCTCATCACAGTGCTCCTTTACCTCTGTCATAACAATGCACCATGACCCCTGCCATCACAATGCTCCACGGCCTAGTCATCACAAGGTTCCATGACACCTGTCTTCACAGTGCTGAAGTCACCTGTAATCACAATGATCCATGCCCTTATCATCACAAAGCTCCATGACGCATGTCAACAGAATGTTCCAAAGCTTTCTCATCACAATGCTCCATGTCATTGTCATCACAATGCTCCATGAACGCTCTCATCACAATGCTCCATGCCCTTGACATGACAATGCTCTATTATACCTGTCATAAAAATGCTCCATGACCACTGCCATCACGATGGTCCTTGGACTTTTCATCACAAGGCTCCATGACCCTTCTCATCACATGCTCCAAGACCCCTGTAATCACAATGCTCCATGCCCATTTTCATCTCAATGATCCATGAACCCTGTAATCACAATGCACCATGCCCATCATCATAAAGCTTCATGCTATTGTCATCTAAATGATATCAAAATGCTCCATGAACTCTGCCATAAAAATGCTGCATACCCTTGTGATCACAATATTCCATAACACTTGTCATCACAATGCCCCTTGAAACTCGTCATCACAATTATCCATGGTCTTCTCATCACAATGCTCCATGACCTTTGTCATCACAATGCTCAATACCCTTGTCATCAAAATGCTCCGTCACACTTGTTGTCTGTATGCTCCTTGAACCCTGTCATGAGAAGGCTCCATGCCTTTCTCATCACAATGATCCATGCCCTTTTCATCACAATGCTCCAAGACCACTGTAATCACAATGCTCCATGCCCTTGTTATCACAAAGCTCAATGACGCATGTCATTAGAATGTTCCTTGGCCTTCTCCTCACATTGTTCCATGCCCTAGTCATCACAATGTTCCAAGACCCCGGTAATCACAGTGGTCCATGCCCCTTTTCATCAGTATGCTCCATGAGATGTGTCATCACAAGGCTCCATGGTTTTCTTATCACAATGATCCAGGAACTTGTCATCACAATGCTTCACGACATTGTCATGAAAATTCTCAATGGCCCTTGTCATCATAATGCCCCAAACCCTAGTCATCACAATGCTCCATTATAATTGTCATCACAATCCTACATTACATTTGGCATCACAACACTCCCTGCCATTGTCATCGCAATGGAACATGACATATGTCATAACAATGCTCCCTGGCAACTTTCTTCAAAATACTCCCTGAACTTCTCATCCCAATGTTCCATGCCGTTGTCATCCCAATGCTCCATGCCCTTATCTTCACAATGCTCCATGACCCAAGGCATCACAATGCTCCGTGACTCCAGTCATCACAATGCTTCATAATATTTGTCATCACAATCGTCCATGCCCGCGTCATCACAAGGCTCTGTGACCATTGTAACCACAATAATCCATGAACTTTTCATCACAATGCTCCGTGACACTTGTCATCACAATGCTCCATGCCTTTGTCAGAAAAATGCTCCATGACCCTTGTCATCACAATGTGCCACGCACTTTTCATCAAAACAGTCCACAAATTTGTCATGGCAATACTCCATAAACCTTATAATCACAATGCTCCATGCCCTTCTCATCACAATGCTCCATTAACCCTGTCATAACAATGCTCCATGACCCTTGCCATCACAATGTTCCAAGGCCTTGTCATCACAAGGCTCCATGACACTTGTCATCACAATGCTCCAAGACCCCTGTAATCACACTGCTCCGTGCCCTTGCCATCACAAAGCTCCATGACACATGTCATCATAATGTTCCATGGCCTTCTCCTCAAAATGCTCCATGCCCTTGTCATCACAATGCTCCAAGACCCCTGTTATCACAATACTCCATGCCCCTTTTCATCTCAATGCTCCATGAACCCTGTCATCACAATGCATCATGCACATCATCATAATGCTTCCGGCTCTTGTCAGTGCAATGAAATCAAAATTCTCCATGACCTCTCTCATCACAATGCTCCATGTCCCCTGTCATCAAAATATTCCATGAACATTTTCAGCCCAATGCTCCATGACACTTGTCATCACAATGATTCTTGCCCTTGTCATCCCAATGCTCCATGACCCATGTATTCACAATGATCCGTGACGCTTGTCATCGCAGTGCCCCATGACACCTGTCATCACAACGCTCCATGCCTTTGTCACCAAATTGCTACATGACCTTGTCATTACAATGCTCTATGCGCTTGTCTTCACAATACTCCATTACCATAGTCATCACAATCCTCCATGAACCTTGGGATCACATTGCTTCATGCCCTTGTCATCACAATGCTCCATGTAATTGTCATCACAGTGGTCCATTACATATTTCATCACAATGTTCCCTGACACCTGTCTTCACAATACTGCATGACCCGGTTATCACAATGCTCCATGTCCTTGTCATCACAATGCGCCATTCCAACTGTCATCGCAATAATCCATGAAACTTATTAGACCAATGTTCCATGCCCTTTTCATCACAATGTGCCATTCCAAATGTCATCGCAATAATCCATGAAACTAATTAAACCAATGCTCCATGCCCTTGTCAACACAGTGCTCCATGACCTTGTTATCACAATGCTCCATGAACCCTGTCATCACAATGCTCCACAACCTTGCCTTCACAATGCTCCATAAATCTTGTTATCACAACGCTCCATGCACTTCTCATCAAAATGCTCTCTCACTACTGATATCACAATGTTACATCACTATTCGTCACTATACTCCCTCACCCCTGTCATCAAAATGTTCCATGACTCCTGTCATCACAATGGTACATGCACTTATCTTCACAATGTTCGATGACCCCTGACATCAAAATGTTACATAATCCCGTCATCAAAATGCTCCATGACCCTTTTCATCAAAATGCTCCATGAACCCTGACATCACAATGTTCCATAACCACTGTCATCAAAATATTCCATGACCCTTTACTTCAAATTGCTCCATGACCCTGTCATCACAATGCTCCCTGCCCTTCTCATCACAATGCACAACGCCGTTTTCTTCAAAATGCTCCATGACCTTTTTCATCACAAAGACCCATGACACTTGTCATCACAATGCTCCGTGTCCTTGTCATCACATTGCTCAATGAACGCTCTCATCACATTGCTCCATGCCCTTGTCATCACAAAGCTCCATAACACATGTCATCAGAATGCTCCATGGGTTTCTCATCAAAATGATCCATGCCCTTGCCATCACAATGCTCCATTACACCTGTCATAACAATGCTCCATGACCCCTGCCATCAAGATGTTCCTTGGCCTTGTCATCACAAGGATCCATGACCCTTCTCATCACAATGCTCCAAGACCCCTGTAATCTCAATGCTCCATGCCCATTTTCATCTCAATGATCCATGAACCCTGTCATCACAATGCACCATGCCCATCATCATAAAGCTTCATGCTATTGTCATCACAATGATATCAAAATGCTCCATGAACTCTGCCATAAAAATGCTGCATACCCTTGTGATCACAATATTCCATAACACTTGTCATCACAATGCCCCTTGAAACTCGTCATCACAATTATCCATGGTCTTCTCATCACAATGCTCCATGACCTTTGTCATCACAATGCTCAATACCCTTGTCATCAAAATGCTCCGTCACACTTGTTGTCTGTATGCTCCTTGAACCCTGTCATGAGAAGGCTCCATGCCTTTCTCATCACAATGATCCATGCCCTTTTCATCACAATGCTCCAAGACCACTGTAATCACAATGCTCCATGCCCTTGTTATCACAAAGCTCAATGACGCATGTCATTAGAATGTTCCTTGGCCTTCTCCTCACATTGCTCCATGCCCTAGTCATCACAATGTTCCAAGACCCCGGTAATCACAGTGGTCCATGCCCCCTTTCATCAGTATGCTCCATGAGATGTGTCATCACAAGGCTCCATGGTTTTCTTAACACAATGATCCAGGAACTTGTCATCACAATGCTTCACGACATTGTCATGAAAATTCTCAATGGCCCTTGTCATCATAATGCCCCAAACCCTAGTCATCACAATGCTCCATTATAATTGTCATCACAATCCTACATTACATTTGGCATCACAACAATCCCTGCCATTGTCATCGCAATGGAACATGACATATGTCATCGCAATGCTCCCTGACAACTTTCTTCAAAATACACCCTGTACTTCTCATCACAGTGTTCAATGCCCTTGTCATCCCAATGCTCCATGCCCTTGTCATCACAAGGCTCCATGACCAAGTCATCACAGTGCTCCGTGACTCCAGTCATCATAATGCTTCATATCATTTGTCATCACAATGGTCCATGCCCGCGTCATCACAAGGCTCTGTGACCATTGTAAACACAATAATCCATGAACTTTTCATCACAATGCTCCGTGACACTTGTCATCACAATGCTCCATGCCTTTGTCAGAAAAATGCTCCATGACCCTTGTCATCACAATGTGCCACGCGCTTTTCATCAAAACAGTCCACAAATTTGTCATGGCAATACTCCATAAACTTTGTAATCACAATGCTCCATGCCCTTCTCATCACAATACTCCATTAACCCTGTCATAACAATGCTCCATGACCCTTGCCATCACAATGTTCCACGGCCATGTCATCACAAGGCTCCATGACACTTGTCATCACAATGCTCCAAGACCCCTGTAATCACACTGCTCCGTGCCCTTGCCATCACAATGCTCCATGACACATGTCATCATAATGTTCCATGGCCTTCTCCTCAAAATGCTCCATGCCCTTGTCATCACAATGCTCCAAGACCCCTGTTATCAGAATACTCCATGCCCCTTTTCATCTCAATGCTCCATGAACCCTGTCATCACAATGCATCAGGCACATCATCATAATGCTTCCGGCTATTGTCAGCGCAATGAAATCAAAATTCTCCATGACCTCTCTCATCACAATGCTCCATGACCCCTGTCATCAAAATACTCCATGAACATTTTCAGCCCAATGCTCCATGACACTTGTCATCACAATGATTCTTGCCCTTGTCATCCCAATGCTCCATGACCCATGTATTCACAATGATCGGTGACACTTGTCATCACAGTGCCCCATGACACCTGTCATCACAACGCTCCATGCCTTTGTCAGCAAATTGCTACATGACCTTGTCATTGCAATGCTCTATGCGCTTGTCTTCACAATACTCCATTACCATTGTCATCACAATCCTCCATGAAACTTGGGATCACATTGCTTCATGCCCTTGTCATCACAATGCTCCATGGTCCTTGAAATCAAAATGATCCATGACCTCTGTCATCACAATGCTCCAAAGCCTTGTGATCACAAAGTTCCATAACACTTGTCATCACAACGCTCCCTGACACTTGTCGTCAGAATGTTCCTTGAACCCTGTCACGAAGAGGCTCCATGCCTTTTTCTTCACAATGTCCCATGCCGTTTTCATCACAATGCTCCATGCTTTTGTCATCAAAATACTCCACAAGTTTGTCATCAGAGTGCTCCATGACCCTTGTCATCACAATTCTCCATGCACTTGTCAGCACAATGCTCCCTGACCCTTGTCATCACAGTGTCCAAAGCCATTGTCATCACTATGCTCCATTACCTTTGTCATCAGAATCCTCCATGACACTTGGCATCACAATGCTCCATGCCATTGTCATCACAGTGGGCCATTACATATGTCATCACAATGCTCCCTGACACCTGTCTTCACAATACTGCATGACCTGGTTATCACAATGCTCCATGTCCTTGTCATCACAATGCGCCATTCCAACTGTCATCGCAATAATCCATGAAACTTATTAGACAAATGCTCCATGCCCTTTTCATCACAATGTGCCATTCCAACTGTCATTGCAATAATCCATGAAACTAATTAAACCAATGCTCCATTCCCTTGTCAACACAATGCTCCATGACCTTGTTATCACAATGCTCCATGACCCCTGTCATCACAATGCTCCGTGACTCCAGTCATCACAATGCTTCATGAACTTTGTCATCACAATGGTCCATGCCCTCGTCATCAACAGTCTCTGTGACCATTTTGAGAACAATGCTCCATGAACTTTTCATCACAATGCTCTTGACCCTTGTCATCACAATGCTCTATGGCTTTCTCAGCACAATGCTCCATTACCCTTGTCATCACAGTGCTCCATGCGCTTCTCATCACACTGCTCCATAATCTTGTCTTCACAATGCTCCATAAATCTTGTTATCACAACGCTCCATGCACTTCTCATCAAAATGCTCTCTCACTACTGATATCACAATGTTACACCACTATTCGTCACAATACTCCCTCACCCAAGTCATCAAAATGTTCCATGACTCCTGTCATCACAATGGTACATGCACTTATCATCACAATGTTCGATGACCCCTGACATCAAAATGTTCCATAATCCCGTCATCAAAATGCTCCATGACCCTTTTCATCAAAATGCTCCATGACCCCTGACATCACAATGTTCCATAACCACTGTCATCAAAATATTCCATGACCCTTTTCTTCAAATTGCTCCATGACCCTGTCATCACAATGCTCCCTGCCCTTCTCATCACAATGCACAACACCCTTGTCTTCAAAATGCTCCATGACCTTTTTCATCACAAAGACCCATGACACTTGTCATCACAATGCTCCGTGTCCTTGTCATCACAGTGCTCAATGAACGCTCTCATCACATTGATCCATGCCCTTGTCATCACAAAGCTCCATAACACATGTCATCAGAATGCTCCATGGGTTTCTCATCAAAATGATCCATGCCCTTGCCATCACAATGCTCCATTACACCTGTCATAACAATGCTCCATGAGCCCTGCCATCAAGATGTTCCTTGGCCTTGTCATCAGAAGGATCCATGACCCTTCTCATCACAATGCTCCAAGACCCCTGTAATCACAATGCTCCATGCCCATTTTCATCTCAATGATCCATGAACCCTGTCATCACAATGCACCATGCCCATCATCATAAAGCTTCATGCTATTGTCATCACAATGATATCAAAATGCTCCATGAACTCTGCCATAAAAATGCTGCATACCCTTGTGATCACAATATTCCATAACACTTGTCATCACAATGCCCCTTGAAACTCGTCATCACAATTATCCATTGTCTTCTCATCACAATGCTCCATGACCTTTGTCATCACAATGCTCAATACCCTTGTCATCAAAATGCTCCCTCACATTTGTTGTCTGTATGCTCCTTGAACCCTGTCATGAGAAGGCTCCATGCCTTTCTCATCACAATGATCCATGCCCTTTTCATCACAATGCTCCAAGACCACTGTAATCACAATGCTCCATGCCCTTGTTATCACAAAGCTCAATGACGCATGTCATTAGAATGTTCCTTGGCCTTCTCCTCACATTGCTCCATGCCCTAGTCATCACAATGTTCCAAGACCCCGGTAATCACAGTGGTCCATTCCCCTTTCCATCAGTATGCTCCATGAGATGTGTCATCACAAGGCTCCATGGTTTTCTTATCACAATGATCCAGGAACTTGTCATCACAATGCTTCACGACATTGTCATGAAAATTCTCAATGGCCCTTGTCATCATAATGACCCAAACCCTAGTCATCACAATGCTCCATTATAATTGTCATCACAATCCTCCATTACATTTGGCATCACAACACTCCCTGCCATTATCATCGCAATGGAACATGACATATGTCATCACAATGGTCCCTGGCAACTTTCTTCAAAATACTCCCTGAACTTCTCATCACAATGTTCCATGCCCTTGTCATCCCAATGCTCCATGCCCTTGTCATCACAAGGCTCCATGACCCAAGTCATCACAATGCTCCGTGACTCCAATCATCACAATGCTTCATAACATTTGTCATCACAGTGGTCCATGCCTGCGTCATCACAAGGCTCTCTGACCATTGTAACCACAATAATCCATGAACTTTTCATCACAATGCTCCGTGACACTTGTCATCACAATGCTCCATGCCTTTGTCAGAAAAATGCTCCATGACCCTTGTCATCACAATGTGCCACGCGCTTTTCATCAAAACAGTCCACAAATTTGTCATGGCAATACTCCATAAACCTTGTAATCACAATGCTCCATGCCCTTCTCATCACAACGCTCCATTAACCCTGTCATAACAATGCTCCATGACCCTTGCCATCACAATGTTCCACGGCCTTGTCATCACAAGGCTCCATGACACTTGTCATCACAATGTTCCAAGACCCCTGTAATCAAACTGCTCCGTGCCCTTGCCATCACAAAGCTCCATGACACATGTCATCATAATGTTCCATGGCCTTCTCCT
Source organism: Mesoplodon bidens (assembly GCF_964165515.1). NCBI lineage: Eukaryota > Metazoa > Chordata > Mammalia > Artiodactyla > Ziphiidae > Mesoplodon > Mesoplodon bidens. Next base: position 67,375 of record NW_027671842.1, read on the forward strand.
CAAAATGCTCCATGCCCTTGTCATCACAATGCTCCAAGACCCCTGTTATCAGAATACTCCATGCCCCTTTTCATCTCAATGCTCCATGAACCCTGTCATCACAATGCATCATGCACATCATCATAATGCTTCCGGCTATTGTCAGCGCAATGAAATCAAAATTCTCCATGACCTCTCTCATCACAATGCTCCATGACCCCTGTCATCAAAATACTCCATGAACATTTTCAGCCCAATGCTCCATGACACTTGTCATCACAATGATTCTTGCCCTTGTCATCCCAATGCTCCATGACCCATGTATTCACAATGATCCATGACGCTTGTCATCGCAGTGCCCCATGACACCTGTCATCACAACGCTCCATGCCTTTGTCAGCAAATTGCTACATGACCTTGTCATTACAATGCTCTATGCGCTTGTCTTCACAATACTCCATTACCATTGTCATCACAATCCTCCATGAACCTTGGGATCACATTGCTTCATGCCCTTGTCATCACAATGCTCCATGCTCCTTGAAATCAAAATGATCCATGACCTCTGTCATCACAATGCTCCAAAGCCTTGTGATCACAAAGTTCCATAACACTTGTCATCACAACGCTCCATGATGCCTGTCATCACAATACTCCATGCCCTTTTCATCACAATGCTCCATGACCTTTGTCATCACAATTCTCAATACACTTGTCATCACAATGCTCCCTGACACTTGTCGTCAGAATGTTCCTTGAACCCTGTCACGAAAAGGCTCCATGCCTTTTTCTTCACAATGTCCCATGCCGTTTTCATCACAATGCTCCATGCTTTTGTCATAAAAATACTCCACAAGCTTGTCATCAGAGTGCTCCATGACCCTTGTCATCACAATTCTCCATGCACTTGTCAGCACAATGCTCCCTGACCCTTGTCATCACAGTGTCCAAAGACATTGTCATCACTATGCTCCATTACCTTTGTCATCAGAATCCTCCATGACACTTGGCATCACAATGCTCCATGCCATTGTCATCACACTGGGCCATTACATATGTCATCACAGTGCTCCTTGACACCTGTCTTCACAATACTGCATGACCTGGTTATCACAATGTTCCATGCCCTTTTCATCACAATGTGCCATTCCAACTCTCATCGCAATAATCCATGAAACTAATTAAACCAATGCTCCATGCCCTTGTCAACACAATGCTTCATGCCCTTGTTATCACAATGCTCCATGACCCCTGTCATCTCAATGCTCCGTGACTCCAGTCATCACAATGCTTCGTGAACTTTGTCATCACAATGGTCCATGCCCTCGTCATCAACAATCTCTGTGACCATTTTGACAACAATGCTCCATGAACTTTTCATCACAATGCTCTTGACCCTTGTCATCACAATGCTCTATGCCTTTCTCAGCAAAATGCTCCATTACCCTTGTCATCACAATGCTCCATGCGCTTGTCAACACAGTGCTCCATGACACATGTCATCACAATGCACCATGCGCTTGTCATCACATTGCTCCACAATCTTGTCTTCACAATGCTCCATAAATCTTGTTATCACAATGCTCCATGCACTTCTCATCAAAATGCTCTCTCACTACTGATATCACAATGTTACATCACTATTCGTCACAATACTCCCTCACCCAAGTCATCAAAATGTTCCATGACTCCTGTCATCACAATGGTACATGCACTTATCATCACAATGTTCGATGACCCCTGACATCAAAATGTTCCATAATCCCGTCATCAAAATGCTCCATGACCCTTTTCATTAAAATGCTCCATGACCCCTGACATCACAATGTTCCATAACCACTGTCATCAAAATATTACATGACCTTTTCTTCAAATTGCTCCATGAAGCTGTCCTCACAATGCTCCCGGCCATTCTCATCACAATGCACAACGCCCTTGCCTTCAAATTGCTCCTTGACCTTTTTCATCACAAAGACCCATGACACTTGTCATCACAATGCTCCGTGTCCTTGTCATCACAGTGCTCAATGAACGCTCTCATCACATTGCTCCATGCCCTTGTCATCACAAAGCTCCATAACACATGTCATCAGAATGCTCCATGGATTTCTCATCAAAATGATCCATGCCCTTGCCATCACAATGCTCCATTACACCTGTCATAACAATGCTCCATGACCCCTGCCATCAAGATGTTCCTTGGCCTTGTCATCACAAGGATCCATGACCCTTCTCATCACAATGCTCCAAGACCCCTGTAATCACAATGCTCCATGCCCATTTTCATCTCAATGATCCATGAACCCTGTCATCACAATGCACCATGCCCATCATCATAAAGCTTTATGCTATTGTCATCACAATGATATCAAAATGCTCCATGAACTCTGCCATAAAAATGCTGCATACCCTGGTGATCACAATATTCCATAACACTTGTCATCACAATGCCCCTTGAAACTCGTCATCACAATTATCCATGGTCTTCTCATCACAATGCTCCATGACCTTTGTCATCACAATGCTCAATACCCTTGTCATCAAAATGCTCCCTCACACTTGTTGTCTGTATGCTCCTTGAACCCTGTCAAGAGAAGGCTCCATGCCTTTCTCATCACAATGATCCATGCCCTTTTCATCACAATGCTCCAAGACCACTGTAATCACAATGCTCCATGCCCTTGTTATCACAAAGCTCAATGACGCATGTCATTAGAATGTTCCTTGGCCTTCTCCTCACATTGCTCTATGCCCTAGTCATCACAATGTTCCAAGACCCCGGTAATCACAGTGGTCCATGCCCCTTTTCATCAGTATGCTCCATGAGATGTGTCATCACAAGGCTCCATGGTTATCTTATCACAATGATCCAGGAACTTGTCATCACAATGCTTCACGACATTGTCATGAAAATTCTCAATGGCCCTTGTCATCATAATGCCCCAAACCCTAGTCATCACAATGCTCCATTATAATTGTCATCACAATCCTCCATTACATTTGGCATCACAACACTCCCTGCCATTGTCATCGCTATGGAACATGACATATGTCATCACAATGCTCCCTGACAACTTTCTTCAAAATACTCCCTGAACTTCTCATCACAATGTTCCATGCCCTTGTCATCCCAATGCTCCATGCCCTGGTCATCACAATGCTCCATGACCCAAGTCATCACAATGCTCCGTCACTCCAATCATCACAATGCTTCATAAAATTTGTCATCACAATCGTCCATGCCCGCGTCATCACAAGGCTCTGTGACCATTGTAACCACAATAATCCACGAACTTTTCATCACAATGCTTCGTGACACTTGTCATCACAATGCTCCATGCCTTTGTCAGAAAAATGCTCCATGACCCTTGTCATCACAATGTGCCACGCGCTTTTCATCAAAACAGTCAACAAATTTGTCATGGCAATACTCCATAAACCGTGTAATCACAATGCTCCATGCCCTTCTCATCACAATGCTCCATTAACCCTGTCATAACAATGCTCCATGACCCTTGCCATCACAATGTTCCACGGCCTTGTCATCACAAGGCTCCATGACACTTGTCATCACAATGCTCCAAGACCCTTGTAATCACACTGCTCCGTGCCCTTGCCATCACAAAGCTCCATGACACATGTCATCATAAAGTTCCATGGCCTTCTCCTCAAAATGCTCCATGCCCTTGTCATCACAATGCTCCAAGACACCTGTTATCACAATACTCCATGTCCCTTTTCATCTCAATGCTCCATGAACCCTGTCATCACAATGCATCATGCACATCCTCATAATGCTTCCGGCTATTGTAAGCACAATGAAATCAAAATTCTCCATGACCTCTCTCATCACAATGCTCCATGACCCCAGTCATCAAAATACTCCATGAACATTTTCAGCCCAGTGCTCCATGACACTTGTCTTCACAATGATTCTTGCCCTTGTGATCCCAATGCTCCATGACCCATGTATTTACCATGATCCGTGACGCTTGTCATCACAGTGCCCCATGACACCTGTCATCACAACGCTCCATGCCTTTGTCAGCAAATTGCTACATGACCTTGTCATTACAATGCTCTATGCGCTTGTCTTCACAATACTCCATTACCATTGTCATCACAATCCTCCATGAACCTTGGGATCACATTGCTTCATGCCCTTGTCATCACAATGCTCCATGCTCCTTGAAATCAAAATGATCCATGACCTCTGTCATCACAATGCTCCAAAGCCTTGTGATCACAAAGTTCCATAACACTTGTCATCACAACGCTCCATGATGCCTGTCATCACAATACTCCATGCCCTTTTCATCACAATGCTCCATGACCTTTGTCATCACAATTCTGAATACACTTATCATCACAATGCTCCCTGACACTTGTCGTCAGAATGTTCCTTGAACCCTGTCACGAAAAGGCTCCATGCCTTTTTCTTCACAATGTCCCATGCCGTTTTCATCACAATGCTCCATGCTTTTGTCATCAAAATACTCCACAAGCTTGTCATCAGAGTGCTCCATGACCCTTGTCATCACAATTCTCCATGCACTTGTCAGCACAATGCTCCCTGACCCTTGTCATCACAGTGTCCAAAGACATTGTCATCACTATGCTCCATTACATTTGTCATCAGAATCCTCCATGACACTTGTCATCACAATGCTCCATGTCATTGTCATCACAGTGGGCCATTACATATGTCATCACAATGCTCCCTGACACCTGTCTTCACAATACTGCATGACCTGGTTATCACAATGCTCCATGTCCTTGTCATCACAATGCGCCATTCCAACTGTCATCGCAATAATCCATGAAACTTATAAGACCAATGCTCCATGCCCTTTTCATCACAATGTGCCATTCCAACTGTCATCGCAATAATCCATGAAACTTGTCAACACAATGCTCCATGACCTTGTTATCACAATGCTCCATGACCCCCGTCATCACAATGCTCCGTGACTCCAGTCATCACAATGCTTCATGAACTTTGTCATCACAATGGTCCATGCCCTCGTCATCAACAGTCTCTGTGACCATTTTGACAACAATGCTCCATGAACTTTTCATCACAATGCTCTTGACCCTTGTCATCACAATGCTCTATGTCTTTCTGAGCAAAATTCTCCATTACCCTTGTCATCACAATGCTCCATGCGCTTGTCAACACAGTGCTCCATGACACATGTCATCACAATGCACCATGCGATTGTCATCACAGTGCTCCACAATCTTGTCTTCACAATGCTCCATAAATCTTGTTATCACAACGCTCCATGCACTTCTCATCAAAATGCTCTCTCACTACTGATATCACGTTACATCACTATTCGTCACAATACTCCCTCACCCCTGTCATCAAAATGTTCCATGACTCCTGTCATCACAATGGTACATGCACTTATCATCACAATGTTCGATGACCCCTGACATCAAAATGTTCCATAATCCTGTCATCAAAATGCTCCATGACCCATTTCATCAAAATGCTCCATGACCCATAACATCACAATGTTCCATAACCCCTGTCATCAAAATGCTCCATGACACTTTTCATCAATATGCTCCATGACCCTGTCATCACAATGTTCCCTGCCCTTCTCATCACAATGCACAACGCCCTTGTCTTCAAAATGCTCCATGACATTTTTCATCACAAAGATCCATGACATTTGTCATCACAATGCTCCCTGTCCTTGTCATCACAGTGCTCAATGAACGCTCTCATCACATTGCTCCATGCCCTTGTCATCACAAAGCTCCATAACACATGTCATCAGAATGCTCCATGGGTTTCTCATCAAAATGATCCATGCCCTTGCCATCACAATGCTCCATTACACCTGTCATAACAATGCTCCATGACCCCTGCCATCAAGATGTTCCTTGGCCTTGTCATCACAAGGATCCATGACCCTTCTCATCACAATGCTCCAAGAACCCTGTAATCACAATGCTCCATGCCCATTTTCATCTCAATGATCCATGAACCCTGTCATCACAATGAACCATGCTCATCATCATAAAGCTTCATGCTATTGTCATCACAATGATATCAAAATGCTCCATGAACTCTGCCATAAAAATGCTGCATACCCTTGTGATCACAATATTCCATAACACTTGTCATCACAATGCCCCTTGAAACTCGTCATCACAATTATCCATGGTCTTCTCATCACAATGCTCCACGACCTTTGTCATCACAATGCTCAATACCCTTGTCATCAAAATGCTCCCTCACACTTGTTGTCTGTATGCTCCTTGAACCCTGTCATGAGAAGGCTCCATGCCTTTCTCATCACAATGATCCATGCCCTTTTCATCACAGTGCTCCAAGACCACTGTAATCACAATGCTCCATGCCCTTGTTATCACAAAGATCAATGACGCATGTCATTAGAATGTTCCTTGGCCTTCTCCTCACATTGCTCCATGCCCTAGTCATCACAATGTTCCAAGACCCCGGTAATCACAGTGGTCCATGCCCCTTTTCATCAGTATGCTCCATGAGATGTGTCATCACAAGGCTCCATGGTTTTCTTATCACAATGATCCAGGAACTTGTCATCACAATGCTTCACGACATTGTCATGAAAATTCTCAATGGCCCTTGTCATCATAATGCCCCCAACCCTAGTCATCACAATGCTCCATTATAATTGTCATCACATTCCTCAATTACATTTGGCATCACAACACTCCCTGCCATTGTCATCGCAATGGAACATGACATATGTCATCACAATGCTCCCTGACAACTTTCTTCAAAATACTCCCTGAACTTCTCATCACAATGTTCCATGCCCTTGTCATCCCAATGCTCCATGCCCTTGTCATCACAATGCTCCATGACCCAAGTCATCACAATGCTCCGTGACTCCAATCATCACAATGCTTCATAACATTTGTCATCACAATGGTCCACGCCCGCGTCATCACAAGGCTCTGTGACCATTGAAACCACAATAATCCATGAACTTTTCATCACAATGCTCCGTGACACTTGTCATCACAATGCTCCATGCCTTTGTCAGAAAAATGCTCCCTGACCCTTGTCATCACAATGTGCCACGCGCTTTTCATCAAAACAGTCCACAAATTTGTCATGGCAATACTCCATAAACCTTGTAATCACAATGCTCCATGCCCTTCTCATCACAATGATCCATTAACGCTGTCATAACAATGCTCCATGACCCTTGCCATCACAATGTTCCACGGCCTTGTCATCACAAGGCTCCATGACACTTGTCATCACAATGCTCCAACCCATTGTCATCACAATGCTCCATTACCTTTGTCATCGGAATCCTCCATGACACTTGGCATCTCAATGCTCCATGGCATTGTCATCACAATGGGCCATTACATATGTCATAACAATGCTCACTGACACCAGTCTTCACAATACTGCATGACCTGGTCTTCACAATGCTCCATGCCCTTGTCATCACAATGCGCCATTCCAACTGTCATTGCAATAATCCATGAAACTTATTAGACCAATATTCCATGCCCTTGATATCACAATTCTCCATGCCCTTGTTATCACAATGCTCCGTGATTCCAGTCATCACAATGCTTCATGACCTTTGTCATCCCAATTGTCCATGCCCTCGTCATCAACAGTCTCTGTGACCTTTGTAACTTCAATGCTCCATGAAATTTTCATCACAATGCTCTTTAACCCTTGTCATCACAATACTCTATGTCTTTCTCAGCACAATGCTTCATGACTGTTGTCATCACAATGCTCCATTACATTTGTCATCACAATGCTCCCTGCCATTGTCATCACAATGGACCATGACATATGTCATCACAATGCTCCCTGACACGTCTTCACAAAATTCCATGACCTTCTCATCCCAATGTTCCATGCCCTTGTCATCACAATGCTCCATGACCCCTGTCTTCACAATGTACCGTGACTCCAGGCATCACAATGCTTCATAATATTTGTCATCAGAGCGGTCGATGCCCGCGTCTTCATAAGGCTCTGTGACCTTTGTTACCACAATGTTCCATGAATATTTCATCACAATGCTCCGGGACCCTTGTCATCACAATGCTCCATGCATTTGTAAGAAAAATTCTCTATGACCTTTGCATGACACTTGTCATACCAACGGTCCACAAATTATTCATCACAATGCTCCATAAACCTTGTAATCACAATGTTACATGCCCTTATCATCACAATGCTCCATTACCTCTCTCATAACAATGTTCCATGACCTCCGCCATCACAATGTTTCACGGGCTTATCATCAAAAGTCTCCATGACACTTGTCATCACAATGCTCCAAGACCCCTGTAATCACAATGTTCCATTCCCCTTTACATCTCAATGCTCCATGAACCCTGTCATCACAATGCATCCTGCCCATCATCATAATGCTTCCGGCTATTGTCACCAAAATGAAATCAAAATTCTCCATGACCTCTGTCATCACAATGCTCCATGACCCCTGTCATCACAATACTCCATGAACATTTTCAGCCCAATGCTCCATGACCTTATCATCACAATGATCCAGACCCTTGTCATCACAATGCGCCATGCCAACTGTCATCACAATAATCTATGAAACTTGACATACCAATGTTCCATGCCCCTGACATCACAATGCTCCATGCCCTTGTCATCACAATGTTCCATGACCCCTGTCATCACAATGCTCCGTGACTCCAGGCATCACAATGGTTCATAACAGTTGTCATCACAGTGGTCCATGCCAACGTTATCACAAGGCTCTATCACCTTTGTAACCAGAATGCTCCATGAAATTTCCATCACAATGCTCCGTGACACTTGTCATCACAGTGCTCCATGCCTTTGTCAGAAAAATGCTCCATGACCCTTGTAATCAGAATGTGGCACGCGTTTTCATCACAACGGTCCATAAATTTATCATGGCAATGCTCCATAAACATTTTAATCACAATGTTCCATGCCCTTCTCATCACAATGCTCCATTACCCCTGTCATAACAATGCTCCATGACCTCTGCCATCACAATTTTCCACATTCTTGTCATCACAAAGCTCCATGACACTTGTCATCTCTCTGCTCCAAGACCACTGTAATCACAATGCACGCTGACCATGCCATCTCAAGGCTCCATGACACATGTCATCAGAATGTTCCATGGCTTTCTCATCAAAATGTTCCATGCCGTTGTCATCACAATACTCCAAAACCCTTGTAATCACAATGCTCCATGCCCCTCTTCATCTCAATGCTCCATGAACCCTGTCATCAAAATGTATCATGCTCATGATCATAATGCTTCAGGCTATTGTCAGCACAATGAAATCAAAATTCTCCATGACCTCCATCATCACAATGCTCCATGACCCCTATCATCACAATACTCCATGAACATTTTCAGCCCAATGCTCCATGACGCTTGTCATCACAATGATCAATGACCTTGTCATCCCAATGCTCCATGACCACTGTATTCACAATGCTCCGTGACGCTTGTCATCAAAGTGCTCCATGACACCTGTCATCACAATGCTCCATGGCTTTGTCAGCAAAATGCTACATGAACTTGTCACAAGAATGCTCTATGCCTTTGTCATCACAATACTCCATTACAATTGTCATCACAAGCCTCCATGAACCGTGGGATCACATTGCTTCATGCCCTTGTCATCACAATGTTCCATGCTCCTTGAAATCAAAATGATCCATGACATCTTTCATCACAATGCTCCAAACCCTTGTGATCACAAAGTTCCATAACTCTTGTCATCATATCGCTCCATGATGCTTATCATCACAATAATCCATGCCCTTTTCATCACAATGCTCCATGACGTTTGTCATCACAATTCTCAATACACTTGTTATCACAATGATCCCTGACACTTGTCGTCAGAATGCTCCTTGAAACCTGTCATGAAAAGGCGCCATGCCTTTTTAATCACAATGCCCCATGCGATTATCATCACAATGTTCCATGCCATTGTCATCAAAATACTCCACAAGCTTGTCATCAGAATGCTCCATGACCCATGTCATCACAATTATCCATGCACTTGTTAGCACAATGCTCCCTGACCCTTGTCATCACAATGCTCCAAGCCATTGTCATCACAATGCTCCATTACCTTTGTCATCAGAATCCTCCATGACACTTGGCATCACAATGCTCCATGCCATTATCATCAGAATGGGCCATTACATATGTCATGACAATGCTCCCTGACACCTGTCTTCTCAATACTGCATGACCTGGTCATCGCAATGCTCTATGCTCTTGTCATCACAGTGCTAGATGACACCTGTCATCACAATGCTCCATGACTCCAGTCATCACAATGCTTCATGACCTTTGTCATCACAATGGTCCATGCCCTCGTAATCAACAGTCTCTGTGACCTTTGTAACCACTATGCTCCATAAACATTTCATCACAATGCTCCTTGATTCTTGTCATCACAATGCTCCATGCATTTGTCAGAAAAATGCTCCAAGACCCTTGTATTCACAGTGTGCCACGCGCTTTTCATCACAACTGTCCACAAATTTGTCCTGGCAATGCTCCATAATCCTTGTAATCACAATGCTCCATGCCCTTCTCATCACAATGCTCAATTACACCTGTCATAACAATGCTCCATGACCCTTGCCATCACAATGTTCCACGGCATTGTCATCACAATGTTCCATTACCCCTGTCATAACAATGCTCCCTGACACATTCCATCACAATGCTCCCTGCCCTTCTCATCACAATGCACAATGCCCTTGTCATCCAAATGCTCCTTGACCTTTGTTATCACAAAGATCCATGACCCTTGGCATCACAATGCTCTATGTCATTGTCTTCACAATGCTCCATGAACGCTCTCATCACATTGCTCCATACCCTTGTCATCACAAAGCTGCATGACATATGTCAGCAGAATGCTCCATGGCCTTCTCATCACAATGCTCCATGCCCTTGCCATCACAGTGCTCCATTAACCCGTCATAACAATGCTCCATGACCCCGGCCATAACGATGTTCCATGGCCTTGTCATCACAAGGCTCCATGACCCATCTCATCACAATGCTCCAAGACCCCTGTAATCACAGTGCTCCATGCCCCTTTTCATCTCACTGATCCATGAACCCTGTCATCATAATGCACCCTGCCCATCATCTTAATGCTTCATGCTATTGTCATCACAATGAAATCAAAATGCTCCATGACCTCTGTCATAACAATGCTCCAAACCCTTGTAATCACCATATTCCATAACACTTTTCATCACAGTGCCCCATGACGCTCATCATCACAATAATCCTTGGTCTTCTCATCACAATGCTCCATGACCTTTGTCATCTCAATGCTCAATACACTTGTCATCAAAATGCTCCCTGACACTTGTTGTCTGTATGCTCCTTGTACCCTGTCATGACAAGGCTCCATGCCTTTTTCATCACAATGAACCATGCCCTTCTCCTCACAATGCTCCAAGACCACAGTTATCACAATGCTCCAAGTTCTTGTCATCACAAAGCTCCATAACACATGTCATCAGAATGTTCCATGGCCTTCTCATCAAAATGCACCATGCCCTTGTCATCAAAATGCCCCAGGACCCCAGTAATCACAATGCTCCATGCCCCTATTCATCTCAATGCTCCATGACCCCTGTATTCACAATGCTCCGGGACGCTTGTCAGCACAGTGCTCCATGGCACCTGTCATCACAATGCTCCATGCCTTTGTCAGCAAAATGCTACATGACCTTTTCATTACAATGCTCTATGTGCTTGTCATCACAATACTCCATTACCATTGTCATCACAATCCTCGATGAACCTTGGGATCACATTGCTTCATGTCCTTGTCATCAAAATGCTCCATGCTCTTAGAAATCAAAATGATCCATGACGTCTGTCATCTCAGTGCTCCAAACCCTTGAGATAATAATGTCCCATAAATCGTGGTATCACAACAATCCATGATGCCTGTCAACACATTACTCCATGCCCTTTTCATCACAATGCTCCATGACCTTTGTCATCACAATTCTCAATACACTTGTCATCACAGTGCTCCCTGACACTTGTTGTCAGAATGCTCCTTGAAACCTGTCACGAAAAGGCTCCATGCCTTTTTCATCACAATGCCCCATGCCGTTTGCATCACAATGCTCTATGCCATTGTCATTAAAATACTCCACAATCTTGTCATCAGAATCCTCCATGACCCTTGTCATCACAATTCTCCATGCACTTGTCAGCACAATGCTCCCTGACACTTGTCATCACAATGCTCCAAGCCATTGTCATCACAATGCTCCATTACCTTTGTCATCAGCATCCTCCATGACCCTTGGCATTACAACTCTCCATGACCCCTGTATTCATAATGCTCCGTGACGCTTGTCATTACAGTGCTCCACAATCTTGTCATCACAATGCTCCATAAACCTTGTCATCACAATGCTGCATGAACTTCTCATCAAAATGCTCTCTCACCACTGATATCACAATATTACATCACTATTCCTCACAATACTCCCTCACCCCTGTCATCACAATGTTCATGACTCCTGTCATCACAGTGCTACATGCACTATCATCACAATGTTCAATGAGCCCTGATGTCACAATGTTCCATAACCCCGGTCATCAAAATGCTCCATGACCCGTATCATCAAA